>NC_092099.1:42316378-42381378 GCF_045679555.1 Salvelinus alpinus | reverse complement strand
GCATTAAGATGTGTGGGGTCCGTTGCCATGCGAACAGGGCAACCAGTGGAGAACAAGCAACATTGTAAATACAACCTATAATTGATCCACTTATTTATTTTCACTTTTCATACTTCAACTACTTGCAGATTGGTTACTACACTGTACATAGCAACTAATATAACATTTGAAATGTCTCTATTCTTTTAAAACGTTTGCGAGTGCAATGTTTCCTGTTAATTTCACTTGATTTGGCAATGTAAGCATGTTTCCATGGCAAAAAGCCCCATTGAATTGATAGAGACCCAGCAGCAGCAATTCAATTCAAAGGACTCCATTGTCATGGGAAACATATGTTAACATTGTCAAAGCAAGTCAAATAGATAATAAACAAAAGTTTATTGAAATAAACAATTAAAAAAATTACAGTAAACATTACACTCAAGTTTCAAAGGACTAGACACATTTCAAATGTCGTATTATGTCTATATACAGTGTTGTAGTGGTTAAAATACAAAAAGGGAGAATAAATAAATATAAATATGGGTTGTATTTACAATGGTGTTTGTTCTTCACTGGTTGACCTTTTTCTTGTGGCAACAGGTCACACATCTTGTTGCTGTGATGTCACATTGTGGTATTTCACCCAGTAGATATGGGAGTTTATCAAAATCTGGTTTGTTTTTTCAAATTCTTTGAGGTTCTGTGTAATTTGAGGGAAATATGTGTCTCTAATATGGTCATACATTGGGCAGGAGGTTAGGAAGTGCAGCTCAGTTTCCACCTCATTTTGTGGGCAGTGTGCACATAGCCTGTCTTCTCTTGAGAGCCAGGTCTGCCTACGGTGGTCTGTCTCAATAGCAAGGTTATGCTCACTGAGTCTATATATAGTCAAAGCTTTCCTTCATTTTGGGTCAGTCACAGTTGTCAGGTATTCTGCCACTGTGTACTCTCTGTTAAGGGGCAAATAGCATTCTAGTTTGCTGTTTTTTTGTTAATTCATTCCAATGTGTCAAGTAATTATCATTTTGTTTTCTCATGATTTGGTTGGATCTAATTGTGTTGCTGTCCTGGGGCTCTGTGGGGTCTGTTTGTGAACAGAGCCCCAGGACCAGCTTGCTTAGGGGACTCTTCTCCAGATTCATCTCTCTGTAGGTGATGGCTTTGTTATGGAAGGTTTGGGAATCGCTTCCTTTTAGGTGGTTGTCGAATTTAACAGCTCTTTTCTGGATTTTGATCATTTGCGGGTGTCATCCTAATTCTGCATGCATTATTTGTGTTTTACGTTGTACACGGAGGATGTTTTTGAGTCTCAATTTGGTGTATGTCCCATTTCGTGAAATCTTGGTTGCTGAGCGGACACCAGACTTCACAACCATTTTAATTAATTCATTAATTTCACCTTTATTTAACCAGGTAGGTCAGTTGAAAACAAGTTCTCATTTACAACTGCGACCAAGATAAAGCAAAGCTGTCACGATCGTCTTTCGGTGAAAGAGAGGACCAAGGCGCAGCGTGATATAAATACATCTTCTTTTTATTCGAGAAGATGAAACGAACACGAACACTAATGCAAACTAAACAAAAAAACGACCGTGAAGCTACAAACGAAAGTGCAGACATAAGCTACTAACGTCAAACATAGACAATTACCCACAACCTACCTAATGCCTATGGCTGCCTAAATATGGCTCTCAATCAGAGACAACTAATGACAGCTGTCTCTAATTGAGAACCAATCCAGGCAACCATAGACTTACATAAACACCTACACTGAACACAACCCCATGAAATCTACAAAAAAAAACGATACAATACAAACACCCTATACGAGACAAAAACACACAAACATCCCCCATGTCACACCCTGACCTAAAATAATAAAGAAAACAAAGATAACTAAGGCCAGGGCGTGACGCAAGCAGTGCAACGCAAACAACAATACAGAGTTACACATGGAATAAACAAACGTACAATCAATAACATAATAGAAATATCTATATACAGTGTGTGCAAATGAAGTAAGATTAGGGAGGTAAGGCAATAAATAGGCCATAGTGGCGAAGTAATTACAATTTAGCAAATAAACACTGGAGTGACAGATGTGCAGATGAGGATGTGCAAGTAGAAATACTGGTGTGCAAAGGAGCAAGATAAATGTAATAAAAAATAACAGTATGGGGATGAGGTAGTTGGATGGGCAATTTACAGATGGGCTACGTACAGGTGCAGTGATCTGCAAGCTGCTCTGACAGCTGGTGCTTAAAGTTAGTGAGGGAGATATGAGTCTCCAGCTTCAGTGATTTTTGCAATTCGTTCCAGTCATTGGCAGCAGAGAACTGGAAGGAAAGGCGGCCAAAGGAGGAATTGTCTTTGGGGGTGAACAGTTAAATATACCTGCTGGAGCACGTGCTACGGGTGGGTGCTGCTATGGTGACCAGTGAGCTGAGGTTTGGCGACGAATATGAAGCGAGGGCCATCCAACGAGAGCATACAGGTCGCAGTCATGGGAAGTATATGGGGTTTTGGTGACGAAACGGATGGCGCTGTGATAGACTGCATCCAATTTGCTGAGTAGAGTGTTGGAGGCTATTTTGTAAATTACATCACCGAAGTCAAGGATCGGTAGGATAGTCAGTTTTACGAGGGTATGTTTGGCAGCATGAGTGAAGGATGCTTTGTTGCGAAATAGGAAGCTGATTCTAGATTTAATTTTGGATTGGAAATGCTTAATATGAGTCTGGAAGGAGAGCTTACAGTCTAACCAGACACCTAGAATGTGTGGACAACTATAAATACCTGGGTCAGAACCGTCCAGAGTAGTGACACTAGGCGGGCGGGCAGGTGGGGGCAGCGATTGGTTGAAGAGCATGTGGCGCTGATGTTTAGGCCAAGGTATGTATAGTTTTTTTGTGTGCTCTAGGGCAACGGTGTCAAGATGGAATTTGTATTTGTGGTCCTGGTGACTGGACCTTTTTTTGGAACACCATTATTTTAGTCTTATTACTGAGGGCCCAGGTTTGACAGAATCTGTGCAGAAGATCTAAGTACGTCTAGTACTTTTCACTTAGCTTCTAGGAAAAGGGTGAACTTGCCCCTGGACACTGATTTTGTGTCAATTTAACGCTAAACCATCACTAATGTGTAAGGTTAGGATTGTGGGATGGGAAGCTGATCCAAGGCCTGTACCTACTAGGTACTACCTACAGTTAGTGGAAACTTCACCTAGGAGCTTGTTTCATCAGCCTGCCTGGGTTGTCTACTCCAGAATGTGGACATTGCTGCCCTCTACTGGTTAGATAATGCAGGTACAAGACACAGCTGTGACTCGCACGTCTGGTCGGTGACATTAATGCAGACATCTGAGAGACAATCAGTATAGTTCATTATTTGATTTTTAGTTGTTGTTAAAGTCAAATATTATGGATGACAACATTTAAAAAAAATCCTATATAAAATATCCTTTCAGAGTGCATACAGCCTGCAGGTTGACAGATTATTCACAGTGGGCTCAGGGATTCAAACCAGCAACCTCACTGTTACTGGCCCAACCACTTGGCCGTTCTGCTGCCCCAATGTGCCCTTGAGCATGCCACTTAACCCCAATTGCTTATGTATGTCGCTCGAGGTAAGAGCGTCTGCTAAATGACTTAAATGTAAACACACAACTGTTAAATATTACAGAAAAAAAACGTTTTTTTTTGTCATTACAATACTGAAGCAAAAGACAGAAAACATAACTGGTATAAAAAAAATGACTTCAGAGATGTTTTAAAATGTGACATAAAAGGTCAAAAGGAGCTCAGTTAGAATCGTAGTCTCTGAACAGAGGGGTATTTGGTACCTTCATATCTTCACATTCCTTCCGGCAGCAAGAGACAAAACTCTTCTGTCTTTCTCTCTCTCTCTTATTTGCTCGTTTTCTCTCATTCATTGTTCACACCTCTCTCTTTGGATATTTCTCCTTAGCCAATCGGTGACATCAGTGCTGTAACTTTGTCTAAAATTGTTGCCCTTATTATGGCCCCGTTAAGTGAGTACACACGCCTCGTGTGTAAATAGGGATGCGTATATGTTACGCCTGAAAAAGGGGAGAAATGATCACGAGAGTGGTACGGTATTGTTTACTCATTGGAACTTTTAGTGCAATGAGAAAAAGGCCGCGATTTCTCCGGGAACTTGAGTGGAGACCAGAGCAATCGATCTCAGGCTCATAGATTAAGAGCATTTAGTAGATCACAGATTAACACTTTTACCCACGACAAAATAAAGTAATCAACATAACGTTTACACATTCCTCTCACAATTCGTACCCTTTGTACGCTTGACGGATTTTAACACAATTATATAAATGTTATCAATCTCTATCAACTAATACTGAATGCATGATCTTCTTAACCTTAGATGTTTTAAGATCCTCACATACTATGAACTTACTAATACTTTTTAATGTATAACAGGCTATGAGTATTTCCTTTAACCTGTCACATATATGCGTCTGTATGAGAGCGTACTTGCGTGTTTCAGTATGTGTGTGTGTAGCAATGCTCTCTGGCCTTGTTCAGTGGTCTGTAACCACTCTCTGGCCCTGTTCAGTGGTCTGTAACCACTCTCTGGCTCTGTTCAGTGGTCTGTAACCTCTCTCTGGCCTTGTTCAGTGGTCTGTAACCTCTCTCTGGCCCTGTTCAGTGGTCTGTAACCTCTCTCTGGCCCTGTTCAGTGGTCTGTAACCTCTCTCTGGCCCTGTTCAGTGGTCTGTAACCTCTCTCTTCCACTGATCAGTGGTCTGTAACCTCTCTCTGGCTCTGTTCAGTGGACTGTAACCTCTCTCTGGCCCTATTCAGGTTACCATAGTCACTAGAGCGGACTAGAGTGGTCTGTAACCTCTCTCTGGCCCTGTTCAGTGGTCTGTAACCTCTCTCTGGCCCTGGTCAGTGGTATGTAACCTTTCTCTTGCCCTGGTCAGTGGTCTGTAACCTTTCTCTGGCCCTGGTCAGTGGTCTGTAACCTCTCTCTTGCCCTTTCAGCAGTCTATAACCTCTCTCTGGCCCTGTTCAGTGGTCTGTAACCTCTCTCTGGCCCTGGTCAGTGGTCTGTAACCTTTCTCTGGCCCTGGTCAGTGGTCTGTAACCTTTCTCTGGCCCTGGTCAGTGGTCTGTAACCTCTCTCTGGCCCTGTTCAGTGGTCTGTAACCTCTCTCTGGCCTTGTTCAGTGGTGTGTAACCTCTCTCTGGCCCTGTTCAGTGGCCTGTAACCTTTCTCTGGCCCTGGTCAGTGGTCTGTAACCTTTCTCTGGCCCTGGTCAGTGGTCTGTAACCTCTCTCTGGCCCTGTTCAGTGGTCTGTAACCTCTCTCTGGCCCTGTTCAGTGGTCTGTAACCTCTCTCTGGCCCTGTTCAGTGGTCTGTAACCTCACTCTGGCCCTGTTCAGGTTACCTGAGTCACTAGAGTGGTCTGTAACCTCTCTCTGGCCCTGTTCAGTGGTCTGTAACCTCTCTCTGGCCCTGTTCAGTGGTCTGTAACCTCTCTCTGGCCTTGTTCAGTGGTGTGTAACCTCTCTCTGGCCCTGTTCAGTGGCCTGTAATCTCTCTCTGGCCCTGTTCAGTGGTCTGTAACCTCTCTCTGGCCCTGTTCAGGTTACTGAAGTCACTAGAGTGGTCTGTAACCTCTCTCTGGCCCTGTTCAGTGGTCTGTAACCTCTCTCTGGCCCTGTTCAGGTTACTGAAGTCACTAGAGTGGTCTGTAACCTCTCTCTGGCCCTGTTCAGTGGTATGTAACCTCACTCTGGCCCTGTTCAGTGGTCTGTAACCTCTCTCTGGCCCTGTTCAGTGGTCTGTAACCTCTCTCTGGCCCTGTTCAGTGGTCTGTAACAGCTCTCTGGCCCTGTTCAGGTTACCAGAGTCACTAGAGTGGTCTGTAACCTCTCTCTGGCCCTGTTCAGTGGTCTGTAACCTCACTCTGGCCCTGTTCAGGTTACTAGAGTCACTACAGTGGTCTGTAACCTCTCTCTGGCCCTGTTCAGTGGTCTGTAACCTCACTCTGGCCCTGTTCAGGTTACTAGAGTCACTACAGTGGTCTGTAACCTCTCTCTGGCCCTGTTCAGGTTACTAGAGTCACTACAGTGGTCTGTAACCTCTCTCTGGCCCTGTTCAGTGGTCTGTAACCTCTCTCTGGCCCTGTTCAGGTTACTAGAGTCACTACAGTGGTCTGTAACCTCTCTCTGGCCCTGTTCAGTGGTCTGTAACCTCTCTCTGGCCCTGTTCAGGTTACCTGAGTCACTAGAGTGGTCTGTAACCTCTCTCTGGCCCTGTTCAGTGGTCTGTAACCTCTCTCTGGCCCTGTTCAGTGGTCTGTAACCTCTCTCTGGCCCTGTTCAGTGGTCTGTAACCTCTCTCTGGCCCTGTTCAGTGGTCTGTAACCTCTCTCTGGCCCTGTTCAGTGGTCTGTAACCTCTCTCTGGCCCTGTTCAGGTTACTAGAGTCACTACAGTGGTCTGTAACCTCTCTCTGGCCCTGTTCAGTGGTCTGTAACCTCTCTCTGGCCCTGTTCAGTGGTCTGTAACCTCACTCTGGCCCTGTTCAGTGGTCTGTAACCTCACTCTGGCCCTGTTCAGTGGTCTGTAACCTCTCTCTGGCCCTGTTCAGGTTACTAGAGTCACTACAGTGGTCTGTAACCTCTCTCTGGCCCTGTTCAGTGGTCTGTAACCTCTCTCTGGCCCTGTTCAGTGGTCTGTAACCTCTCTCTGGCCCTGTTCAGTGGTCTGTAACCTCTCTCTGGCCCTGTTCAGTGGTCTGTAACAGCTCTCTGGCCCTGTTCAGGTTACCAGAGTCACTAGAGTGGTCTGTAACCTCTCTCTGGCCCTGTTCAGTGGTCTGTAACCTCACTCTGGCCCTGTTCAGGTTACTAGAGTCACTACAGTGGTCTGTAACCTCTCTCTGGCCCTGTTCAGTGGTCTGTAACCTCACTCTGGCCCTGTTCAGTGGTCTGTAACAGCTCTCTGGCCCTGTTCAGGTTACTAGAGTCACTACAGTGGTCTGTAACCTCTCTCTGGCCCTGTTCAGTGGTCTGTAACCTCTCTCTGGCCCTGTTCAGTGGTCTGTAACCTCACTCTGGCCCTGTTCAGGTTACCTGAGTCACTAGAGTGGTCTGTAACCTCTCTCTGGCCCTGTTCAGTGGTCTGTAACCTCACTCTGGCCCTGTTCAGGTTACCTGAGTCACTAGAGTGGTCTGTAACCTCTCTCTGGCCCTGTTCAGTGGTCTGTAACCTCTCTCTGGCCCTGTTCAGGTTACCAGAGTCACTCAGGGGGATCCTGTTCTGCTGTCTCTTTACCTTCACTAGAGAGTCCGCCTTTCGCTGGCAACCTATAGAGACACAAGCACCAGCACACATGCATCCAAACCATCCCCCTCAAGGCACAGCAGCACTGTCATGCCTGACTTTGAGACGGATTCACACTGGTCTAGCCTAAAATCTATTGACTTGTGTGTCATGTGGTTACCAATACCAATAGAAAAAATGGATCAGAAATATCTTAGAGCAAATCCATATGTCGATGCAGACGAGATCAACTAAAGAGAGAAAAGGCCTTAAAATACCACTCTTAATTCCCAGAACGGATTGTATTAAGACTGTCATGGCAACAGCAGCACCTCTCATGCTATCGTGCTTTCAGCTGCAGTTCTTTTTTTCCTGTGAGCTCTGAGCGGGGAACAGGATGTTGAGGTGAGCTCTGAGCGGGGAACAGGATGTTGAGGTGAGCTCTGCGCGGGGAACAGGACGTTGAGGTGAGCTCTGAGCGGGGAACAGGACGTTGAGGTGAGCTCTGAGCGGGGAACAGGATGTTGAGGTGAGCTCTGAGCGGGGAACAGGATGTTGAGGTGAGCTCTGAGCGGGGAACAGGACGTTGAGGTGAGCTCTGAGTGGGGAACAGGATGTTGAGGTGAGCTCTGAGCGGGGAACAGGATGTTGAGGTGAGCTCTGAGCGGGGAACAGGATGTTGAGGTGAATGATGAGCGGGGAACAGGATGTTGAGGTGAGCTCTGAGCGGGGAACAGGATGTTGAGGTGAGCTCTGAGCGGGGAACAGGATGTTGAGGTGAATGATGAGCGGGATTTCCAACTGCCCATCTCTGCTCACATATTGTGATCTACAGTAGATTATTTATTTATGGAGAGAGCTGACTGCATTACAAGGAGAGTGACACAGGCCAGTATTTTCTTTTTCTTAAAGCTTCTCAACATAGTTATATAATATCAAATCAAATGTATTGGTCACATACACACATTTAGCAGATGCTTTTGCGGGTGTAGCGAAATGCTTGTGTTTCTAGCTCCAACAGCGCAGTAATATCTAACAAGTAATATCTAACAATTTCACAACATATACCCAATACACACAAATCTGAAATGAAATTAAGAATATACACTGCTCAAAAAAATTAAGCGAACACTAAAATAACACATCCTAGATCTGAATGAATGAAATATTCTTATTAAATACTTTTTTCTTTACATAGTTGAATGTGCTGACAACAAAATCACAAAAATGATCAATGGAAATCAAATTTATCAACCCATGGAGGTCTGGATTTGGAGTCACACTCAAAATTAAAGTGGAAAACCACACTACAGGCTGATCAACTTTGATGTAATGTCCTTAAAACAAGTCAAAATGAGGCTCAGTAGTGTGTGTGGCCTCCACGTGCCTGTATGACCTCCCTACAACGCCTGGGCATGCTCCTGATGAGGTGGCGGATGGTCTCCTGAGGGATCTCCTCCCAGACCTGGACTAAAGCATCTGCCAACTCCTGGACAGTCTGTGGTGCAACGTGGCGTTGGTGGATGGAGCGAGACATGATGTCCCAGATGTGCTCAATTGGATTCAGGTCTGGGGAACGGGCGGGCCTGTCCATAGCATCAATGCCTTCCTCTTGCTTGTTTGTAGGTGACCAAATACTTATTTTCCACCATAATTTGCAAATAAATTCATAAAAAATCCTACAATGTGATTTTCTGGATTTTTTTTCTCTCATTTTGTCTGTCATAGTTGAAGTGTACCTATGATGAAAATTACAGGCCTCTCTCATCTTTTTAAGTGGGAGAACTTGCACAATTGGTGGCTGACTAAATACTTTTTTGCCCCACTGTAGATTCAATGGTTGCAAAGATTGGGAGAGGTCTGTCCGAAATAAAGAGATGCTCTGCTTTTTTGACACCACACTCCACAAAGCAAGTTCTGCAGGCTCTAGTTTAGTCTAATCTTGATTATTGTCCAGTTGTGTGGTCCAGTGTTGCAAGTAAGTTAGTTAAGTTAAGCTGCAGCTAGTCCAGAACAGAGCGGCACGTCTTGCTCTTCATTGTAATCAGAGGGCTGATATAAATACTATGCAGCCAGTCTCTCTTGGCTAAGAGTTGAGGAGAGACTGACTGCATCACTTCTTTTTATAAGAAACATGAATGTGTTGAAAATCCCAAAATGTTTGCATAGTCAACTTACACACAGCTCTGACACACAGACTTACCCCACCAGACATGCCACCAGGGGTCTTTTCACAGTCCCCAAATCCAGAAGAAATTCAAGAAAGCGTACAGTATTATACACTCAATCCAAGATGGCGTAGCAGTGTAGACGTGTTTGTTCAGTCCTCTCGTGTACATTTGTATTTTTTTCGTATTTCTTGTATATATTAAAAAAAAAAAATCTATCTCTTTTCGATTTTTACCTCCTCATGCCTTTTGCACACATTGTATATAGATTCTCTTTTTTTCTACCATGTTATTGACTTGTTTATTGTTTACTCCATGTGTAACTCTGTGTTGTTGTCTGTTCACACTGCTATGCTTTATCTTGGCCAGGTCGCAGTTGCAAATGAGAACTTGTTCTCAACTAGCCTACCTGGTTAAATAAAGGTGAAATAAAATAAAATAAATAAAAATATAGAGCCCTTATTGCATGGAACTTCCTACCATCTCATATTACTCAAATAAACAGCAAACCTGGTTTCAATAAACAGATAAAGCAACACCTCGCAGCACAACGCCTCTCCCCTATTGGACCTGGATAGTTTGTGTGTAAGCATGGATATGTAGGCTACGAGTGTCTTTTTACAAAATGTATCTGGTTCTGTCCTTGAGCTGTTCTTGTCTAATGTTGTTCTGTATTATGTCATTCTGTATTATGTTTCATGTTTTGTGTGGAACCCCAGGAAGAGTAGCTGCTGCTTTTGCAACAGCTAATGGAGTCCCTGTACCACCACCAGGTTTAACATCAGGTTTAACATCGGGGTTTAACGTCGGGGTTTAACGTGGGGGGGGGGGGGTTTAACGTGGGGGATAATAATAAAATACCAAATACCTCCTTCCTGTAGGTCGTTGTTGGTAATCAAGTCTACTACTGTCGTATCGTCTGCAAACTTGATGATTGAGTTGGAGGCGTGCTTGGCCACTCAGTCATGGGTGAACAGGGAGTACAGGAGAGGGCTGAGCACGCACCCTTTTGAGGCCCCCAGTGTTGAGGGTCAGCGAAGTGGAGGTGTTGTTTCCTACCTTCACCACCTGGGGGCGGCCCGTCAGGAAGTCCAGGACCCAGTTGCACAGGGCGGGGTTCAGACTCAGGGCCCGGAGCTTAATGATGAGCTTGGAGGGTACTATGGTGTTGAAGCATGAGCTCTAGTCAATAGCATTCTGACATAGGTATTCCTCTTGTCCAGATGGGTTAGGGGAGTGTGCAGTGTGATGGCAATTGCATCGTCTGTGGATCTATTGGGGCAGTAAGCAAATTGAAGTGGGTCTAGGGTGACAGGTAGGGTGGAGGTGATATGATCCTTGACTAGTCTCTCAAAGCACTTCATGATGACAGAAGTGAGTGCTACGGGGCGATAGTCATTTAGTTCAGTTACCTTAGCTTTCTGGGGAACAGGAACAATGGTGGCCATCTTGAAGCATGTTGGTACAGCAGACTGGGACAGGGAGAGATTGAATATGTCCGTAAACACACCAGCCAGCTTGTCATGCTCTGAGGACGCGGCTAGGGATGCCGTCTGGGCCGGCAGCCTTGTGAGGGTTAACACGTATAAATGTCTTACTCACGGCAGCCACAGAGAAGGAGATCCCACAGTCCTTAGTAGCCGGCACAATCCAAGCTCTTAAGAGACTCACCCAGAAAAGGCTCACAGCTGTAATCACTGCCAAAGGTGCTTCTACAAAGTATTGACTCGGGGGTGTGAATAGATTCAACCAAAAATGATCAGGGAGGTTTTCCTCGAAAAGAAGGGCACCTATTGGTAGATGGGTAAAAAATTAAAAAGTGGACATTGAATATCCCTTTGAGCATGGTGAAGTTATTAATTACACTTTGGATGGTGTATCAATACACCCAGTCACTACAAAGATACAGGCGTCTTTCCTAACTCAGTTGCCGGAGAGGATTGAAATTGCTCAGGGACTTTACTATGAGGTGACTTTAAAACAGTTACCAAGTTTAATGGCTGTGATAGGAGAGAACTGTGGATGGATCAACAACATGGTAGTTACTCCACATTACTAACCTAATTGGGAGTGAAAAGAAGGAAGTCTGTAAAGAATACAAATATTCCAAAAACATGCATCCTGTTTACAAAAAGGCACTAAAGTAATACTGCAGAATGTACTGTTTTGTCCTGAATGCAGTGCTATGTTTGGGGCAAATCCAATACAACACATTACTGAGTACCATTCTCGATATTTACAAGCATAGTGGTGGCTGGGTATGGGTATGGCTCATGTTATGGGTATGCTTGTAATCGTTAAGGACTGGGGAGTTTTTCAGGATAAAAAAAAAAGAAATAGAACGGAGTTATAAGTTAATTTTGTAGAAAGACTCACAATCCAAGCTCTTAAGAGACTCACCCAGAAAAGACTCACAGCTGGAAACACTGCCAAAGGTGCTTCTACAAAGTATTGACTCAAGGATGTGAATACTTAAGTAAATTAGATGTTTCTATTTTGCAAACATTTCTAAAAAACATGTTTTCACTTTGTCATTTATGTGGATGGGTGAGACATGATATTAGGCCACTCTTGGCCATGATTACAGACACCTGTGTGTCTTTTGACACTATATAAACGAGTCATCCTGCAGTGTTTGTGATTATACCCTGATGAAGACAGCTTGGCTGTCGAAACGTCGAAACGTTGGTAATTACATTTTTGCATCTGAGGTCCTAGAGTGTGCGGCTCTCCTTTATTTTTAAGTAATGTGTAATGAAACATTTGTTTTGTGATAATGTTTCTTTGGGATTCATTTGAAATGTGATTTCCGCGTTTTAACCCGACCCCTCTGAATCAGAGAGGTGCAGGGGGGCTGTCTTAATCGACGTCCACATCAACAACGTGTTAACTTCCTTGCTCAGGGACAGAACAACAGATTTGTACCTTTGATCCAGCAACCTTTTGGATACTGGCGCAACGCTCCTACCCTCAAGGTTGCCCGCCGCCCATAATGCCTTAATCTATGGATTTCACATGACTGGGCAGGGGTGCAGCCATGGGTGGGAGGGCATAGGCCCACCCACTTGGCAGACAGGCCCAGCCAATCAGAAGGAGGTTTTCCCCTCAAAAAAGGGCTTTATTACAGACAGAAATACTGGACACTCAAACATTAGGGTAACATTACAAAAACGTTATTTCTCTGTAGAATTGTTAACCGGGAGGTTAGGGTTTAAGGTATGGATGTCCCAAGGATCCCGGATAGCACTGACAGTTCTCCTACACCTATGAGCTGAGAGACAAGTGTCAGTTTGGCCACTTGCTTCTACCAAAGTACCACATCCAGCCAACGTGTGTGAAGATGCTCCTTTTGTAGGAGCTCACTCCTTCATCACATACTGTACAGCCATTATAAGGCCTTCAGCAGGGAAGGGACACTGCCGAGCTACTGATACCATGGTCCTCTGAAGGTGTCCTGGCTGCCGGCTTCATGGTCTACACCAGTGTTTCCCAAACTCGGGCCTCGGGACCCCAAGGGCCCACACAGCTGATACAAATAATCTACTAATCATTTTAAGCTTTGTAGTGTTAGGGGGCAGAAAGAAAAAAAACATGCTCCTCTTGGGGTCCCGAGGACCGAGTTTGAGAAACGCTGGTGTCCTTGTGTCCTCTCTCTCCTCACATCCTTCTCAAAACGGGTCTGAGGTCTCTTCTTCGAATGCATTTTGAGAAGGAAGTCAAGGACACAAAGAACTGAGAAGTGACTAATTAAGGAAGTGCCCTGGAGACCCGAACTCTCAGGTCTCGTCATCCAGAATGAAGCTGTGAGTAAAAATATAAATATTGCACAGTACCTTAGTTCAACCACCAGGGGGCAGTGTTCTTCCACACAGCACACCAGAGCTCCTCTCCATCCCTATAACACTGAGAAAGTAAATCAAGAATGTAGGACATTTCTGTTTTGTTTGTGTTTTTTTTTCTTTCTTCTCCTTTGTGATTTCCTCAATTGGTTGGAAGTCATTCAAAAAAAACAGTCAAGCGGGCGGTGGATGTCTGTGATGTGGTGCCTTATCTCTGTGCATGTGTTTAGGTTCAGTCTTGTGGCGCCTGGCCCAGTCCAGTTCTGCTGGGATCAGCACAAACACACATACACAGTGCTCCGGGCCTGGCTACAGTTTAGCTCTCCGCTCCAGCACTCTCTCTTTACGGAAAGAAATGACATCTACTCAAGCCACATCTGAATCCCTTTAAGATAAACACTTGATTACATTAGCCACCATTTAGATGAGGGGGGGGGGGGGGGGGTTGAAAAGGGTCTTGGCAGTGGAGTGGTGTGAACCTGGGGGGGGGGGTTGAAAAAGGGTTAAAGGGTTTCCTGGAATAAAAATAAATGATTAATTGTGGCTTTTTCCCCTCTGGTCCGTACTGTGGAATTGCCTCATTTGTAGCTCTATGAAATGCGGTGACTTCATTTGTAAATGAGTGACCATTACTCAGGTCAGATGTGACTTCTCATGGGAATGTAGATCTAGAGATCCCTCCTTTTACAGTGGCAAGAACAAGTATGTGAACCCTTTTCTATTTACCTGGTGCTTCTGCATAAATTGGTCATCAAATTTGATCTGATCTTCATCTAAGTCACAACAACAGACAAACACAATCTGCTTAAACTAATAACACACAAACAATTATATGTTTTCATGTCTTTATTGAACACACCGTTGTAAACATTCACAGTGCAGGGTGGGAAAAGTATGTGAACTCCTGGATTTAATAACTGGTTGACCCTCCTTTGGCAGCAATAACCTTAACCAAACGTTTTCTGTAGTTGCGGATCAGACCTGCTCAACGGCCAGGAGGAGTTTTGGACCATTCCTCTTTACAAAACTGTTTCAGTCCAGCAATATTCTTGGGATGTCTGGTGTGAACTGCTCTCTTGAGGTCACACCACAGCATCTCAATCGGGTTGAGGTCAGGACTCTGACTGGACCACTCCAGAAGGTGTATTTTCTTCTGTTGAAGCCATTCTGTTGTTGATTTACTTCTGTGTTTTGGGTCGTTGTCCTGTTGCATCATCCAACTTCTGTTGAGCTTTAATTGGCAGACAGATAGCCTAACATTCTCCTGCATAATGTTTTAATAAACTTGGGAATTCATTTTTCCGTCGATGATAGCAAGCTGTCCAGGCCCTAACAAAGAACCCAAACCGGCTGTGCACGTGCGCCATTGTGCATACATTTATTTTGTCCCCCCACACCAAACGCAATCAGGACACCAGGTTAAAATATCAAAACAAACTCTGAACCAATGACATTAATTTGGGGACAGGTCGAAAATCAAATCAAATCAAATCAAGTTTATTTTATATAGCCCTTCGTACATCAGCTGATATCTCAAAGTGCTGTACAGAAACCCAGCCTAAAACCCCAAACAGCAAGCAATGCAGGTGTAGAAGCACGGTGGCTAGGAAAAACTCCCTAGAAAGGCCAAAACCTAGGAAGAAACCTAGAGAGGAACCAGGCTATGAGGGGTGGCCAGTCCTCTTCTGGCTGTGCCGGGTGGAGATTATAACAGAACATGGCCAAGATGTTCAAATGTTCATAAATGACCAGCATGGTCAAATAATAATAATAGTGTACAGGACTATAATAATAGTCCTGTACACTACGGGACGGATGTGTCTGTACACTACAGGACTGATGTGTCTGTACACTACAGGACAGATGTGTCTGTACACTACAGGACTGATGTGTCTGTACACTACAGGACGGATGTGTCTGTACACTACAGGACTGATGTGTCTGTACACTACAGGACTGATGTGTCTGTACACTACAGGACTGATGTGTCTGTACACTACAGGACTGATGTGTCTGTACACTACAGGACTGATGTGTCTGTACACTACAGGACGGATGTGTCTGTACACTACAGGACTGATGTGTCTGTACACTACAGGACTGATGTGTCTGTACACTACAGGACTGATGTGTCTGTACACTACAGGACGGATGTGTCTGTACACTACAGGACTGATGTGTCTGTACACTACAGGACGGATGTGTCTGTACACTACAGGACGGATGTGTCTGTACACTACAGGACTGATGTGTCTGTACACTACAGGACTGATGTGTCTGTACACTACAGGACTGATGTGTCTGTACACTACAGGACTGATGTGTCTGTACACTACAGGACTGATGTGTCTGTACACTACAGGACTGATGTGTCTGTACACTACAGGACTGATGTGTCTGTACACTACAGGACTGATGTGTCTGTACACTACAGGACGGATGTGTCTGTACACTACAGGACTGATGTGTCTGTAGCTGTTGCTATAGAAGAGGCTTAGACTTGAGACAAAGCTGAGTGTGCATACATCTCCGAGACAGACACACCCTAACCACAGCCGTGTTTCTTTCCTCTGTCTCTCTCTCTCTCTCTCTCTCTCTCTCTCTCTGTCTCTCTCTCTCTCTCTCTCTCTCTCTCTCTCTCTCTCTGTCTCTCTCTCTCTCTGTCTCTCTCTCTCTCTCTCGCTCTGTCGCTGTCTCTCTCTCTCTGTCTTTCTCTCTCTGTCTCTCCTCTCTCTGTCTCTCCTCTCTCTCTCTCTGTGATATTGATCATGATGGAGTGACACACACACGCACGCACACACACACACACACACACACACACACACACACACACACACACACACACACACACACACACACACACACACACACACACACACACACACACACACACACACACACACACACACACACACACACACACACACACACACACACACACACACACACACACACTTTCCTCTACCTGCCTGCCTACCTTCCACCCCACGGAGACAGCCCTGATTGGCACGGTAAGAATTGTGTTGAACATAAATAACCCCCTGCCTGCTGCCCAAAGTTACACATTGATTACAATACAAACGCAGTGATTGCATGAAGCCCTTACAGAAAGCCTACAGAGGAACAGACAGTAGGGGGTTGATGTGGGCAGGTTGGCGCAGGTTGGGATGACCCATGAACAAGGAGGCAGCTCTGCAAGGTAGTCACTAGCTGGCACAGCCACAAAGGTCTGATTGTAAAACCTAACCTTAACCACACTGCTAACATCATGCCTAACCCTGACCTTAACCACACTGCTAACATCATGCCTAACCCTAACCTTAACCCTAACCTTAACCCTAACCTTAACCCTAACCTTAACCCTAACCTTAACCCTAACCTTAACCCTAACCTTAACCACACTGCTAACATCATGCCTAACCCTAACCTTAACCCTAACCTTAACCCTAACCTTAACCCTAACCTTAACCCTAACCTTAACCCTGACCTTAACCACACTGCTAACATCATGCCTAACCCTAACCTTAACCCTAACCTTAACCCTGACCTTAACCACACTGCTAACATCATGCCTAACCCTAACCTTAACCCTGACCTTAACCCTAACCTTAACCACACTGCTAACATCATGCCTAACCCTAACCTTAACCCTAACCTTAACCCTAACCACACTGCTAACGTCATGCCTAACCCTGACCTTAACCCTGACCCTAACCCTGACCTTAACCCTAACCTTAACCCTAACCCTAACCATGCATACACACACACACTATACTACCTCGATTGGGAAATTTACTCAAAATGTCATATGTTAATCTCACAGCATAATATTGTTGAATTTTGTGTTCAATCTGAATATGGTCCAATCAAAGAAGACTGTTTGCTCTTGGGGCGGGAGGTAGCCTAGTGGTTAGAGTGTAGAGGGGGGAGGTAGCCTAGTGGTTAGAGTGTAGGGGCGGCAGGTAGCCTAGTGGTTAGAGTGTAGGGGCGGCAGGTAGTCTAGTGGTTAGAGTGTAGGGGCGGCAGGTAGTCTAGTGGTTAGAGTGTAGGGGTGGCAGGTAGCCTAGTGGTTAGAGTGTAGGGTCGGCAGCATAGCCTAGTGGTTAGAGTGTAGGGGCGGCAGCGTAGCTTAGTGGTTAGAGTGTAGGGGCGGCAGGGTAGCCTAGTGGTTAGAGTGTAGGGGCGGCAGGTAGCCTAGTGGTTAGAGTGTAGGGGTGGCAGGTAGCCTAGTGGTTAGAGTGTAGGGTCGGCAGCATAGCCTAGTGGTTAGAGTGTAGGGGCGGCAGCGTAGCTTAGTGGTTAGAGTGTAGGGGCGGCAGGGTAGCCTAGTGGTTAGAGTGTAGGGGCGGCAGGTAGCCTAGTGGTTAGAGTGTAGGGGTGGCAGGTAGCCTAGTGGTTAGAGTGTAGGGTCGGCAGCATAGCCTAGTGGTTAGAGTGTAGGGGCGGCAGCGTAGCTTAGTGGTTAGAGTGTAGGGGCGGCAGGGTAGCCTAGTGGTTAGAGTGTAGGGGCGGCAGGTAGCCTAGTGGTTAGAGTGTAGGGGCGGCAGGGTAGCCTAGTGGTTAGAGTGTAGGGGCGGCAGGGTAGCCTAGTGGTTAGAGTGTAGAGGGGGCAGGGTAGCCTAGTGGTTAGAGTGTAGGGGCGGCAGGTAGCCTAGTGGTTAGAGTGTAGGGTCGGCAGCATAGCCTAGTGGTTAGAGTGTAGGGGCGGCAGGGTAGCCTAGTGGTTAGAGTGTAGGGGTGGCAGGTAGCCTAGTGGTTAGAGTTACAGGGACGGCAGGTAGTCTAGTGGTTAGAGTGTAGGGGCGGCAGGGTAGCCTAGTGGTTAGAGTGTAGGGGCGGCAGGTAGCCTAGTGGTTAGAGTTACAGGGACGGCAGGTAGTCTAGTGGTTAGAGTGTAGGGGCGGCAGCGTAGCCTAGTGGTTAGAGTGTAGGGGCGGCAGGGTAGCCTAGTGGTTAGAGTGTAGGGGCGGCAGGGTAGCCTAGTGGTTAGAGTGTAGGGGCGGCAGGTAGCCTAGTGGTTAGAGTTACAGGGACGGCAGGTAGTCTAGTGGTTAGAGTGTAGGGGCGGCAGCGTAGCCTAGTGGTTAGAGTGTAGGGGCGGCAGGGTAGCCTAGTGGTTAGAGTGTAGGGGCGGCAGGGTAGCCTAGTGGTTAGAGTGTAGGGGCGGCAGCGTAGCCTAGTGGTTAGAGTGTAGGGGAGGCAGGGTAGCCAAGTGGTTAGAGTGTAGGGAAGGCAGCGTCGCCTAGTGGTTAGAGTGTAGAGGGGGGAGGGAGCCTAGTGGTTAGAGTGTAGAGGGGGGAGGTAGCCTAGTGGTTAGAGTGTAGAGGAGGCAGGTAGCCTAGTGGTTAGAGTGTAGGGGAGGCAGCGTAGCTTAGTGGTTAGAGTGTAGAGGAGGCAGGTAGCCTAGTGGTTAGAGTGTAGGGGCGGCAGGTAGCCTAGTGGTTAGAGTGTAGAGGTGGCAGGGTAGCCAAGTGGTTAGAGTGTAGGGACGGCAGGTAGCCTAGTGGTTAGAGTGTAGGGGTGGGAGGTAGCCTAGTGGTTAGAGTGTAGGGGCGGCAGCGTAGCTTAGTGGTTAGAGTGTAGGGGCGGCAGGGTAGCCTAGTGGTTAGAGTGTAGAGGGGGCAGGGTAGCCTAGTGGTTAGAGTGTAGGGGCGGCAGGTAGCCTAGTGGTTAGAGTGTAGGGGTGGCAGGTAGCCTAGTGGTTAGAGTGTAGAGGTGGCAGGGTAGCCAAGTGGTTAGAGTGTAGGGACGGCAGGTAGCCTAGTGGTTAGAGTGTAGGGGTGGCAGGGTAGCCAAGTGGTTAGAGTGTAGGGACGGCAGGTAGCCTAGTGGTTAGAGTGTAGAGGCGGCAGGTAGCCTAGTGGTTAGAGTGTAGGGGCGGCAGCGTAGCTTAGTGGTTAGAGTGTAGGGGCGGCAGGGTAGCCTAGTGGTTAGAGTGTAGAGGGGGCAGGGTAGCCTAGTGGTTAGAGTGTAGGGGCGGCAGGTAGCCTAGTGGTTAGAGTGGAGGGGTGGCAGGTAGCCTAGTGGTTAGAGTGTAGGGTCGGCAGCATAGCCTAGTGGTTAGAGTGTAGGGGTGGCAGGTAGCCTAGTGGTTAGAGTGTAGGGGCGGCAGGGTAGCCTAGTGGTTAGAGTGTAGGGGCGGCAGGTAGCCTAGTGGTTAGAGTTACAGGGACGGCAGGTAGTCTAGTGGTTAGAGTGTAGGGGCGGCAGCGTAGCCTAGTTGTTAGAGTGTAGGGGCGGCAGGGTAGCCTAGTGGTTAGAGTGTAGGGGCGGCAGGGTAGCCTAGTGGTTAGAGTGTAGGGGCGGCAGCGTAGCCTAGTGGTTAGAGTGTAGGGGAGGCAGGGTAGCCAAGTGGTTAGAGTGTAGGGACGGCAGCGTAGCCTAGTGGTTAGAGTGTAGAGGGGGGAGGTAGCCTAGTGGTTAGAGTGTAGAGGGGGGAGGTAGCCTAGTGGTTAGAGTGTAGAGGAGGCAGGTAGACTAGTGGTTAGAGTTTAGGGGCGGCAGCGTAGCTTAGTGGTTAGAGTGTAGAGGAGGCAGGTAGCCTAGTGGTTAGAGTGTAGGGGTGGCAGGTAGCCTAGTGGTTAGAGTGTAGAGGGGGGAGGGTAGCCAAGTGGTTAGAGTGTAGGGACGGCAGGTAGCCTAGTGGTTAGAGTGTAGGGGTGGCAGGGTAGCCAAGTGGTTAGAGTGTAGGGACGGCAGGTAGCCTAGTGGTTAGAGTGTAGAGGCGGCAGGTAGCCTAGTGGTTAGAGTGTAGGGGCGGCAGCGTAGCCTAGTGGTTAGAGTGTAGGGGCGGCAGGTAGCCTAGTGGTTAGAGTGTGGGGGTGGCAGGTAGCCTAGTGGTTAGAGTGTAGAGGCGGCAGGTAGCCTAGTGGTTAGAGTGTAGGGGCGGCAGCGTAGCCTAGTGGTTAGAGTGTAGGGGCGGCAGGTAGCCTAGTGGTTAGAGTGTAGAGGTGGCAGGTAGCCTAGTGGTTAGAGTGTAGGGGTGGCAGGTAGCCTAGTGGTTAGAGTGTAGAGGCGGCAGGTAGCCTAGTGGTTAGAGTGTAGGGGCGGCAGCGTAGCCTAGTGGTTAGAGTGTAGAGGTGGCAGGTAGCCTAGTGGTTAGAGTGTAGGGGCGGCAGGTAGCCTAGTGGTTAGAGTGTAGGGGCGGCAGGTAGCCTAGTGGTTAGAGTGTAGGGGCGGCAGGTAGCCTAGTGGTTAGAGTGTAGAGGTGGCAGGTAGCCTAGTGGTTAGAGTGTAGGGGCGGCAGCGTAGCCTCGTGGTTAGAGTGTAGAGGAGGCAGGTAGCCTAGTGGTTAGAGTGTAGGGGCGGCAGGTAGCCTAGTGGTTAGAGTGTAGGGGTGGCAGGGTAGCCAAGTGGTTAGAGTGTAGGGACGGCAGGTAGCCTAGTGGTTAGAGTGTAGAGGCGGCAGGTAGCCTAGTGGTTAGAGTGTAGGGGCGGCAGCGTAGCTTAGTGGTTAGAGTGTAGGGGCGGCAGGGTAGCCTAGTGGTTAGAGTGTAGAGGGGGCAGGGTAGCCTAGTGGTTAGAGTGTAGGGGCGGCAGGTAGCCTAGTGGTTAGAGTGTAGAGGCGGCAGGTAGCCTAGTGGTTAGAGTGTAGGGGCGGCAGCGTAGCTTAGTGGTTAGAGTGTAGGGGCGGCAGGGTAGCCTAGTGGTTAGAGTGTAGAGGGGGCAGGGTAGCCTAGTGGTTAGAGTGTAGGGGCGGCAGGTAGCCTAGTGGTTAGAGTGTAGGGGTGGCAGGTAGCCTAGTGGTTAGAGTGTAGAGGTGGCAGGGTAGCCAAGTGGTTAGAGTGTAGGGACGGCAGGTAGCCTAGTGGTTAGAGTGTAGGGGCGGCAGGTAGCCTAGTGGTTAGAGTGTAGGGGCGGCAGGTAGCCTAGTGGTTAGAGTGTAGGGGCGGCAGGTAGCCTAGTGGTTAGAGTGTAGGGGTGGCAGGTAGCCTAGTGGTTAGAGTGTAGGGTCGGCAGCATAGCCTAGTGGTTAGAGTGTAGGGGTGGCAGGTAGCCTAGTGGTTAGAGTGTAGGGGCGGCAGGGTAGCCTAGTGGTTAGAGTGTAGGGGCGGCAGGTAGCCTAGTGGTTAGAGTTACAGGGACGGCAGGTAGTCTAGTGGTTAGAGTGTAGGGGCGGCAGCGTAGCCTAGTGGTTAGAGTGTAGGGGCGGCAGGGTAGCCTAGTGGTTAGAGTGTAGGGACGGCAGGTAGCCTAGTGGTTAGAGTGTAGAGGCGGCAGGTAGCCTAGTGGTTAGAGTGTAGGGGCGGCAGCGTAGCTTAGTGGTTAGAGTGTAGGGGCGGCAGGTAGCCTAGTGGTTAGAGTGTAGGGTCGGCAGCATAGCCTAGTGGTTAGAGTGTAGGGGTGGCAGGTAGCCTAGTGGTTAGAGTGTAGAGGCGGCAGGTAGCCTAGTGGTTAGAGTGTAGGGGCGGCAGCGTAGCTTAGTGGTTAGAGTGTAGAGGGGGCAGGGTAGCCTAGTGGTTAGAGTGTAGGGGCGGCAGGTAGCCTAGTGGTTAGAGTGTAGGGGTGGCAGGTAGCCTAGTGGTTAGAGTGTAGAGGTGGCAGGGTAGCCAAGTGGTTAGAGTGTAGGGACGGCAGGTAGCCTAGTGGTTAGAGTGTAGGGGCGGCAGGTAGCCTAGTGGTTAGAGTGTAGGGGCGGCAGGTAGCCTAGTGGTTAGAGTGTAGGGGCGGCAGGTAGCCTAGTGGTTAGAGTGTAGGGGTGGCAGGTAGCCTAGTGGTTAGAGTGTAGGGTCGGCAGCATAGCCTAGTGGTTATAGTGTAGGGGTGGCAGGTAGCCTAGTGGTTAGAGTGTAGGGGCGGAAGGGTAGCCTAGTGGTTAGAGTGTAGGGGCGGCAGGTAGCCTAGTGGTTAGAGTTACAGGGACGGCAGGTAGTCTAGTGGTTAGAGTGTAGGGGCGGCAGCGTAGCCTAGTGGTTAGAGTGTAGGGGCGGCAGGGTAGCCTAGTGGTTAGAGTGTAGGGGCGGCAGGGTAGCCTAGTGGTTAGAGTGTAGGGGCGGCAGCGTAGCCTAGTGGTTAGAGTGTAGGGGAGGCAGGGTAGCCAAGTGGTTAGAGTGTAGGGACGGCAGGGTAGCCTAGTGGTTAGAGTGTAGGGGCGGCAGGTAGCATAGTGGTTAGAGTTACAGGGACGGCAGGTAGTCTAGTGGTTAGAGTGTAGGGGCGGCAGCGTAGCCTAGTGGTTAGAGTGTAGGGGCGGCAGGGTAGCCTAGTGGTTAGAGTGTAGGGGCGGCAGGGTAGCCTAGTGGTTAGAGTGTAGGGGCGGCAGCGTAGCCTAGTGGTTAGAGTGTAGGGGAGGCAGGGTAGCCAAGTGGTTAGAGTGTAGGGACGGCAGCGTAGCCTAGTGGTTAGAGTGTAGAGGGGGGAGGTAGCCTAGTGGTTAGAGTGTAGAGGGGGGAGGTAGCCTAGTGGTTAGAGTGTAGAGGAGGCAGGTAGCCTAGTGGTTAGAGTGTAGGGGCGGCAGCGTAGCTTAGTGGTTAGAGTGTAGAGGAGGCAGGTAGCCTAGTGGTTAGAGTGTAGGGGCGGCAGCGTAGCCTAGTGGTTAGAGTGTAGGGGCGGCAGGTAGCCTAGTGGTTAGAGTGTGGGGGTGGCAGGTAGCCTAGTGGTTAGAGTGTAGAGGCGGCAGGTAGCCTAGTGGTTAGAGTGTAGGGGCGGCAGCGTAGCCTAGTGGTTAGAGTGTAGGGGCGGCAGGTAGCCTAGTGGTTAGAGTGTAGAGGTGGCAGGTAGCCTAGTGGTTAGAGTGTAGGGGTGGCAGGTAGCCTAGTGGTTAGAGTGTAGAGGCGGCAGGTAGCCTAGTGGTTAGAGTGTAGGGGCGGCAGCGTAGCCTAGTGGTTAGAGTGTAGAGGTGGCAGGTAGCCTAGTGGTTAGAGTGTAGGGGCGGCAGGTAGCCTAGTGGTTAGAGTGTAGGGGCGGCAGGTAGCCTAGTGGTTAGAGTGTAGGGGCGGCAGGTAGCCTAGTGGTTAGAGTGTAGAGGTGGCAGGTAGCCTAGTGGTTAGAGTGTAGGGGCGGCAGCGTAGCCTCGTGGTTAGAGTGTAGAGGAGGCAGGTAGCGTAGTGGTTAGAGTGTAGGGGCGGCAGGTAGCCTAGTGGTTAGAGTGTAGGGGTGGCAGGGTAGCCAAGTGGTTAGAGTGTAGGGACGGCAGGTAGCCTAGTGGTTAGAGTGTAGACGCGGCAGGTAGCCTAGTGGTTAGAGTGTAGGGGCGGCAGCGTAGCTTAGTGGTTAGAGTGTAGGGGCGGCAGGGTAGCCTAGTGGTTAGAGTGTAGGGGGGGCAGGGTAGCCTAGTGGTTAGAGTGTAGGGGCGGCAGGTAGCCTAGTGGTTAGAGTGTAGAGGCGGCAGGTAGCCTAGTGGTTAGAGTGTAGGGGCGGCAGCGTAGCTTAGTGGTTAGAGTGTAGGGGCGGCAGGGTAGCCTAGTGGTTAGAGTGTAGAGGGGGCAGGGTAGCCTAGTGGTTAGAGTGTAGGGGCGGCAGGTAGCCTAGTGGTTAGAGTGTAGGGGTGGCAGGTAGCCTAGTGGTTAGAGTGTAGAGGGGGCAGGGTAGCCAAGTGGTTAGAGTGTAGGGACGGCAGGTAGCCTAGTGGTTAGAGTGTAGGGGCGGCAGGTAGCCTAGTGGTTAGAGTGTAGGGGCGGCAGGTAGCCTAGTGGTTAGAGTGTAGGGGCGGCAGGTAGCCTAGTGGTTAGAGTGTAGGGGTGGCAGGTAGCCTAGTGGTTAGAGTGTAGGGTCGGCAGCATAGCCTAGTGGTTAGAGTGTAGGGGTGGCAGGTAGCCTAGTGGTTAGAGTGTAGGGGCGGCAGGGTAGCCTAGTGGTTAGAGTGTAGGGGCGGCAGGTAGCCTAGTGGTTAGAGTTACAGGGACGGCAGGTAGTCTAGTGGTTAGAGTGTAGGGGCGGCAGCGTAGCCTAGTGGTTAGAGTGTAGGGGCGGCAGGTAGCCTAGTGGTTAGAGTGTAGGGTCGGCAGCATAGCCTAGTGGTTAGAGTGTAGGGGTGGCAGGTAGCCTAGTGGTTAGAGTGTAGAGGCGGCAGGTAGCGTAGTGGTTAGAGTGTAGGGGCGGCAGGTAGCCTAGTGGTTAGAGTGTAGGGGTGGCAGGGTAGCCAAGTGGTTAGAGTGTAGGGACGGCAGGTAGCCTAGTGGTTAGAGTGTAGACGCGGCAGGTAGCCTAGTGGTTAGAGTGTAGGGGCGGCAGCGTAGCTTAGTGGTTAGAGTGTAGGGGCGGCAGGGTAGCCTAGTGGTTAGAGTGTAGAGGGGGCAGGGTAGCCTAGTGGTTAGAGTGTAGGGGCGGCAGGTAGCCTAGTGGTTAGAGTGTAGAGGCGGCAGGTAGCCTAGTGGTTAGAGTGTAGGGGCGGCAGCGTAGCTTAGTGGTTAGAGTGTAGGGGCGGCAGGGTAGCCTAGTGGTTAGAGTGTAGAGGGGGCAGGGTAGCCTAGTGGTTAGAGTGTAGGGGCGGCAGGTAGCCTAGTGGTTAGAGTGTAGGGGTGGCAGGTAGCCTAGTGGTTAGAGTGTAGAGGTGGCAGGGTAGCCAAGTGGTTAGAGTGTAGGGACGGCAGGTAGCCTAGTGGTTAGAGTGTAGGGGCGGCAGGTAGCCTAGTGGTTAGAGTGTAGGGGCGGCAGGTAGCCTAGTGGTTAGAGTGTAGGGGCGGCAGGTAGCCTAGTGGTTAGAGTGTAGGGGACGGCAGGTAGTCTAGTGGTTAGAGTGTAGGGGCGGCAGCGTAGCCTAGTGGTTAGAGTGTAGGGGCGGCAGGGTAGCCTAGTGGTTAGAGTGTAGGGACGGCAGGTAGCCTAGTGGTTAGAGTGTAGAGGCGGCAGGTAGCCTAGTGGTTAGAGTGTAGGGGCGGCAGCGTAGCTTAGTGGTTAGAGTGTAGGGGCGGCAGGTAGCCTAGTGGTTAGAGTGTAGGGTCGGCAGCATAGCCTAGTGGTTAGAGTGTAGGGGTGGCAGGTAGCCTAGTGGTTAGAGTGTAGAGGCGGCAGGTAGCCTAGTGGTTAGAGTGTAGGGGCGGCAGCGTAGCTTAGTGGTTAGAGTGTAGGGACGGCAGGTAGTCTAGTGGTTAGAGTGTAGGGGCGGCAGCGTAGCCTAGTGGTTAGAGTGTAGGGGCGGCAGGGTAGCCTAGTGGTTAGAGTGTAGGGGCGGCAGGGTAGCCTAGTGGTTAGAGTGTAGGGGCGGCAGCGTAGCCTAGTGGTTAGAGTGTAGGGGAGGCAGGGTAGCCAAGTGGTTAGAGTGTAGGGACGGCAGGGTAGCCTAGTGGTTAGAGTGTAGGGGCGGCAGGTAGCCTAGTGGTTAGAGTTACAGGGACGGCAGGTAGTCTAGTGGTTAGAGTGTAGGGGCGGCAGCGTAGCCTAGTGGTTAGAGTGTAGGGGCGGCAGGGTAGCCTAGTGGTTAGAGTGTAGGGGCGGCAGGGTAGCCTAGTGGTTAGAGTGTAGGGGCGGCAGCGTAGCCTAGTGGTTAGAGTGTAGGGGAGGCAGGGTAGCCAAGTGGTTAGAGTGTAGGGACGGCAGCGTAGCCTAGTGGTTAGAGTGTAGAGGGGGGAGGTAGCCTAGTGGTTAGAGTGTAGAGGGGGGAGGTAGCCTCGTGGTTAGAGTGTAGAGGAGGCAGGTAGCCTAGTGGTTAGAGTGTAGGGGCGGCAGCGTAGCTTAGTGGTTAGAGTGTAGAGGAGGCAGGTAGCCTAGTGGTTAGAGTGTAGGGGTGGCAGGTAGCCTAGTGGTTAGAGTGTAGAGGGGGGAGGTAGCCTAGTGGTTAGAGTGTAGAGGGGGGAGGTAGCCTAGTGGTTAGAGTGTCGAGGTGGCAGGGTAGCCAAGTGGTTAGAGTGTAGGGACGGCAGGTAGCCTAGTGGTTAGAGTGTAGGGGTGGCAGGGTAGCCAAGTGGTTAGAGTGTAGGGACGGCAGGTAGCCTAGTGGTTAGAGTGTAGAGGCGGCAGGTAGCCTAGTGGTTAGAGTGTAGGGGCGGCAGCGTAGCCTAGTGGTTAGAGTGTAGAGGCGGCAGGTAGCCAAGTGGTTAGAGTGTAGGGGCGGCAGGTAGCCTAGTGGTTAGAGTGTAGGGGTGGCAGGTAGCCTAGTGGTTAGAGTGTAGGGGCGGCAGGTAGCCTAGTGGTTAGAGTGTGGGGGTGGCAGGTAGCCTAGTGGTTAGAGTGTAGAGGCGGCAGGTAGCCTAGTGGTTAGAGTGTAGGGGCGGCAGCGTAGCCTAGTGGTTAGAGTGTAGGGGCGGCAGGTAGCCTAGTGGTTAGAGTGTAGAGGCGGCAGGTAGCCTAGTGGTTAGAGTGTAGGGGCGGCAGCGTAGCTTAGTGGTTAGAGTGTAGGGGCGGCAGGTAGCCTAGTGGTTAGAGTGTAGAGGGGGCAGGGTAGCCTAGTGGTTAGAGTGTAGGGGCGGCAGGTAGCCTAGTGGTTAGAGTGTAGGGGTGGCAGGTAGCCTAGTGGTTAGAGTGTAGAGGTGGCAGGGTAGCCAAGTGGTTAGAGTGTAGGGACGGCAGGTAGCCTAGTGGTTAGAGTGTAGGGGCGGCAGGTAGCCTAGTGGTTAGAGTGTAGGGGCGGCAGGTAGCCTAGTGGTTAGAGTGTAGGGGCGGCAGGTAGCCTAGTGGTTAGAGTGTAGGGGTGGCAGGTAGCCTAGTGGTTAGAGTGTAGGGTCGGCAGCATAGCCTAGTGGTTAGAGTGTAGGGGTGGCAGGTAGCCTAGTGGTTAGAGTGTAGGGGTGGCAGGGTAGCCTAGTGGTTAGAGTGTAGGGGCGGCAGGTAGCCTAGTGGTTAGAGTTACAGGGACGGCAGGTAGTCTAGTGGTTAGAGTGTAGGGGCGGCAGCGTAGCCTAGTGGTTAGAGTGTAGGGGCGGCAGGGTAGCCTAGTGGTTAGAGTGTAGGGACGGCAGGTAGCCTAGTGGTTAGAGTGTAGAGGCGGCAGGTAGCCTAGTGGTTAGAGTGTAGGGGCGGCAGCGTAGCTTAGTGGTTAGAGTGTAGGGGCGGCAGGTAGCCTAGTGGTTAGAGTGTAGGGTCGGCAGCATAGCCTAGTGGTTAGAGTGTAGGGGTGGCAGGTAGCCTAGTGGTTAGAGTGTAGAGGCGGCAGGTAGCCTAGTGGTTAGAGTGTAGGGGCGGCAGCGTAGCTTAGTGGTTAGAGTGTAGGGACGGCAGGTAGTCTAGTGGTTAGAGTGTAGGGGCGGCAGCGTAGCCTAGTGGTTAGAGTGTAGGGGCGGCAGGGTAGCCTAGTGGTTAGAGTGTAGGGGCGGCAGGGTAGCCTAGTGGTTAGAGTGTAGGGGCGGCAGCGTAGCCTAGTGGTTAGAGTGTAGGGGAGGCAGGGTAGCCAAGTGGTTAGAGTGTAGGGACGGCAGGGTAGCCTAGTGGTTAGAGTGTAGGGGCGGCAGGTAGCCTAGTGGTTAGAGTTACAGGGACGGCAGGTAGTCTAGTGGTTAGAGTGTAGGGGCGGCAGCGTAGCCTAGTGGTTAGAGTGTAGGGGCGGCAGGGTAGCCTAGTGGTTAGAGTGTAGGGGCGGCAGGGTAGCCTAGTGGTTAGAGTGTAGGGGCGGCAGCGTAGCCTAGTGGTTAGAGTGTAGGGGAGGCAGGGTAGCCAAGTGGTTAGAGTGTAGGGACGGCAGCGTAGCCTAGTGGTTAGAGTGTAGAGGGGGGAGGTAGCCTAGTGGTTAGAGTGTAGAGGGGGGAGGTAGCCTAGTGGTTAGAGTGTAGAGGAGGCAGGTAGCCTAGTGGTTAGAGTGTAGGGGCGGCAGCGTAGCTTAGTGGTTAGAGTGTAGAGGAGGCAGGTAGCCTAGTGGTTAGAGTGTAGGGGTGGCAGGTAGCCTAGTGGTTAGAGTGTAGAGGGGGGAGGTAGCCTAGTGGTTAGAGTGTAGAGGGGGGAGGTAGCCTAGTGGTTAGAGTGTAGAGGTGGCAGGGTAGCCAAGTGGTTAGAGTGTAGGGACGGCAGGTAGCCTAGTGGTTAGAGTGTAGGGGTGGCAGGGTAGCCAAGTGGTTAGAGTGTAGGGACGGCAGGTAGCCTAGTGGTTAGAGTGTAGAGGCGGCAGGTAGCCTAGTGGTTAGAGTGTAGGGGCGGCAGCGTAGCCTAGTGGTTAGAGTGTAGAGGCGGCAGGTAGCCAAGTGGTTAGAGTGTAGGGGCGGCAGGTAGCCTAGTGGTTAGAGTGTAGGGGTGGCAGGTAGCCTAGTGGTTAGAGTGTAGGGGCGGCAGGTAGCCTAGTGGTTAGAGTGTGGGGGTGGCAGGTAGCCTAGTGGTTAGAGTGTAGAGGCGGCAGGTAGCCTAGTGGTTAGAGTGTAGGGGCGGCAGCGTAGCCTAGTGGTTAGAGTGTAGGGGCGGCAGGTAGCCTAGTGGTTAGAGTGTAGAGGTGGCAGGTAGCCTAGTGGTTAGAGTGTAGGGGTGGCAGGTAGCCTAGTGGTTAGAGTGTAGAGGCGGCAGGTAGCCTAGTGGTTAGAGTGTAGGGGCGGCAGCGTAGCCTAGTGGTTAGAGTGTAGAGGTGGCAGGTAGCCTAGTGGTTAGAGTGTAGGGGTGGCAGGTAGCCTAGTGGTTAGAGTGTAGAGGGGGGAGGTAGCCTAGTGGTTAGAGTGTAGAGGGGGGAGGTAGCCTAGTGGTTAGAGTGTAGGGGCGGCAGGTAGCCTAGTGGTTAGAGTGTAGAGGTGGCAGGGTAGCCAGGTGGTTAGAGTGTAGGGGCGGCAGGTAGCCTAGTGGTTAGAGTGTAGGGGTGGCAGGGTAGCCAAGTGGTTAGAGTGTAGGGACGGCAGCGTAGCCTAGTGGTTAGAGTGTAGAGGGGGGAGGTAGCCTAGTGGTTAGAGTGTAGAGGGGGGAGGTAGCCTAGTGGTTAGAGTGTAGGGGCGGCAAGTAGCCTAGTGGTTAGAGTTACAGGGACGGCAGGTAGTCTAGTGGTTAGAGTGTAGGGGCGGCAGCGTAGCCTAGTGGTTAGAGTGTAGGGGCGGCAGGGTAGCCTAGTGGTTAGAGTGTAGGGGCGGCAGGGTAGCCTAGTGGTTAGAGTGTAGGGGCGGCAGCGTAGCCTAGTGGTTAGAGTGTAGGGGAGGCAGGGTAGCCAAGTGGTTAGAGTGTAGGGACGGCAGCGTAGCCTAGTGGTTAGAGTGTAGAGGGGGGAGGTAGCCTAGTGGTTAGAGTGTAGAGGGGGGAGGTAGCCTAGTGGTTAGAGTGTAGAGGAGGCAGGTAGCCTAGTGGTTAGAGTGTAGGGGCGGCAGCGTAGCTTAGTGGTTAGAGTGTAGAGGAGGCAGGTAGCCTAGTGGTTAGAGTGTAGGGGTGGCAGGTAGCCTAGTGGTTAGAGTGTAGAGGGGGGAGGTAGCCTAGTGGTTAGAGTGTAGAGGGGGGAGGTAGCCTAGTGGTTAGAGTGTAGAGGTGGCAGGGTAGCCAAGTGGTTAGAGTGTAGGGACGGCAGGTAGCCTAGTGGTTAGAGTGTAGGGGTGGCAGGGTAGCCAAGTGGTTAGAGTGTAGGGACGGCAGGTAGCCTAGTGGTTAGAGTGTAGAGGCGGCAGGTAGCCTAGTGGTTAGAGTGTAGGGGCGGCAGCGTAGCCTAGTGGTTAGAGTGTAGGGGCGGCAGGTAGCCTAGTGGTTAGAGTGTGGGGGTGGCAGGTAGCCTAGTGGTTAGAGTGTAGAGGCGGCAGGTAGCCTAGTGGTTAGAGTGTAGGGGCGGCAGCGTAGCCTAGTGGTTAGAGTGTAGGGGCGGCAGGTAGCCTAGTGGTTAGAGTGTAGGGGCGGCAGGTAGCCTCGTGGTTAGAGTGTAGGGGCGGCAGGTAGCCTAGTGGTTAGAGTGTAGGGGCGGCAGGTAGCCTAGTGGTTAGAGTGTAGGGGCGGCAGGTAGCCTAGTGGTTAGAGTGTAGGGGCGGCAGGTAGCCTAGTGGTTAGAGTGTAGAGGTGGCAGGTAGCCTAGTGGTTAGAGTGTAGGGGCGGCAGCGTAGCCTCGTGGTTAGAGTGTAGAGGAGGCAGGTAGCCTAGTGGTTAGAGTGTAGGGGCGGCAGGTAGCCTAGTGGTTAGAGTGTAGGGGTGGCAGGGTAGCCAAGTGGTTAGAGTGTAGGGACGGCAGGTAGCCTATTGGTTAGAGTGTAGGGGCGGCAGGTAGCCTAGTGGTTAGAGTGTAGGGGAGGCAGGGTAGCCAAGTGGTTAGAGTGTAGGGACGGCAGCGTAGCCTAGTGGTTAGAGTGTAGAGGGGGGAGGTAGCCTAGTGGTTAGAGTGTAGAGGAGGCAGGTAGCCTAGTGGTTAGAGTGTAGGGGCGGCAGCGTAGCTTAGTGGTTAGAGTGTAGAGGCGGCAGGTAGCCTAGTGGTTAGAGTGTAGGGGCGGCAGCGTAGCCTAGTGGTTAGAGTGTAGAGGTGGCAGGTAGCCTAGTGGTTAGAGTGTAGGGGCGGCAGGTAGCCTAGTGGTTAGAGTGTAGGGGCGGCAGGTAGCCTAGTGGTTAGAGTGTAGGGGCGGCAGGTAGCCTAGTGGTTAGAGTGTAGAGGTGGCAGGTAGCCTAGTGGTTAGAGAGTAGGGGCGGCAGCGTAGCCTCGTGGTTAGAGTGTAGAGGAGGCAGGTAGCCTAGTGGTTAGAGTGTAGGGGCGGCAGGTAGCCTAGTGGTTAGAGTGTAGAGGTGGCAGGTAGCCTAGTGGTTAGAGTGTAGGGGCGGCAGCGTAGCCTCGTGGTTAGAGTGTAGAGGAGGCAGGTAGCCTAGTGGTTAGAGTGTAGGGGCGGCAGGTAGCCTAGTGGTTAGAGTGTAGGGGTGGCAGGGTAGCCAAGTGGTTAGAGTGTAGGGACGGCAGGTAGCCTAGTGGTTAGAGTGTAGAGGGGGGAGGTAGCCTAGTGGTTAGAGTGTAGAGGGGGGAGGTAGCCTAGTGGTTAGAGTGTAGAGGAGGCAGGTAGCCTAGTGGTTAGAGTGTAGGGGCGGCAGCGTAGCTTAGTGGTTAGAGTGTAGAGGAGGCAGGTAGCCTAGTGGTTAGAGTGTAGGGGTGGCAGGTAGCCTAGTGGTTAGAGTGTAGAGGGGGGAGGTAGCCTAGTGGTTAGAGTGTAGGGGCGGCAGCGTAGCCTAGTGGTTAGAGTGTAGAGGTGGCAGGTAGCCTAGTGGTTAGAGTGTAGGGGCGGCAGGTAGCCTAGTGGTTAGAGTGTAGGGGCGGCAGGTAGCCTAGTGGTTAGAGTGTAGGGGCGGCAGGTAGCCTAGTGGTTAGAGTGTAGAGGTGGCAGGTAGCCTAGTGGTTAGAGTGTAGGGGCGGCAGCGTAGCCTCGTGGTTAGAGTGTAGAGGAGGCAGGTAGCCTAGTGGTTAGAGTGTAGGGGTGGCAGGGTAGCCAAGTGGTTAGAGTGTAGGGACGGCAGGTAGCCTAGTGGTTAGAGTGTAGGGGCGGCAGGTAGCCTAGTGGTTAGAGTGTAGGGGCGGCAGCGTAGCCTCGTGGTTAGAGTGTAGAGGAGGCAGGTAGCCTAGTGGTTAGAGTGTAGGGGCGGCAGGTAGCCTAGTGGTTAGAGTGTAGAGGTGGCAGCGTAGCCTAGTGGTTAGAGTGTAGGGGCGGCAGCGTAGCCTCGTGGTTAGAGTGTAGAGGAGGCAGGTAGCCTAGTGGTTAGAGTGTAGGGGCGGCAGGTAGCCTAGTGGTTAGAGTGTAGGGGTGGCAGGGTAGCCAAGTGGTTAGAGTGTAGGGACGGCAGGTAGCCTAGTGGTTAGAGTTTAGAGGGGGGAGGTAGCCTAGTGGTTAGAGTGTAGAGGGGGGAGGTAGCCTAGTGGTTAGAGTGTAGAGGAGGCAGGTAGCCTAGTGGTTAGAGTGTAGGGGCGGCAGCGTAGCTTAGTGGTTAGAGTGTAGAGGAGGCAGGTAGCCTAGTGGTTAGAGTGTAGGGGTGGCAGGTAGCCTAGTGGTTAGAGTGTAGAGGGGGGAGGTAGCCTAGTGGTTAGAGTGTAGGGGCGGCAGCGTAGCCTAGTGGTTAGAGTGTAGAGGTGGCAGGTAGCCTAGTGGTTAGAGTGTAGGGGCGGCAGGTAGCCTAGTGGTTAGAGTGTAGGGGCGGCAGGTAGCCTAGTGGTTAGAGTGTAGGGGCGGCAGGTAGCCTAGTGGTTAGAGTGTAGAGGTGGCAGGTAGCCTAGTGGTTAGAGTGTAGGGGCGGCAGCGTAGCCTCGTGGTTAGAGTGTAGAGGAGGCAGGTAGCCTAGTGGTTAGAGTGTAGGGGTGGCAGGGTAGCCAAGTGGTTAGAGTGTAGGGACGGCAGGTAGCCTAGTGGTTAGAGTGTAGGGGCGGCAGGTAGCCTAGTGGTTAGAGTGTAGGGGAGGCAGGGTAGCCAAGTGGTTAGAGTGTAGGGACGGCAGCGTAGCCTAGTGGTTAGAGTGTAGAGGGGGGAGGTAGCCTAGTGGTTAGAGTGTAGAGGGGGGAGGTAGCCTAGTGGTTAGAGTGTAGAGGAGGCAGGTAGCCTAGTGGTTAGAGTGTAGGGGCGGCAGCGTAGCTTAGTGGTTAGAGTGTAGAGGAGGCAGGTAGCCTAGTGGTTAGAGTGTAGGGGTGGCAGGTAGCCTAGTGGTTAGAGTGTAGAGGGGGGAGGTAGCCTAGTGGTTAGAGTGTAGAGGGGGGAGGTAGCCTAGTGGTTAGAGTGTAGAGGCGGCAGGTAGCCTAGTGGTTAGAGTGTAGGGGCGGCAGCGTAGCCTAGTGGTTAGAGTGTAGAGGTGGCAGGTAGCCTAGTGGTTAGAGTGTAGGGGTGGCAGGTAGCCTAGTGGTTAGAGTGTAGAGGGGGGAGGTAGCCTAGTGGTTAGAGTGTAGAGGGGGGAGGTAGCCTAGTGGTTAGAGTGTAGGGGCGGCAGGTAGCCTAGTGGTTAGAGTGTAGAGGGGGGAGGTAGCCTAGTGGTTAGAGTGTAGGGGCGGCAGGTAGCCTAGTGGTTAGAGTGTAGAGGTGGCAGGGTAGCCAAGTGGTTAGAGTGTAGGGACGGCAGGTAGCCTAGTGGTTAGAGTGTAGGGGCGGCAGGTAGCCTAGTGGTTAGAGTGTAGGGGTGGCAGGGTAGCCAAGTGGTTAGAGTGTAGGGACGGCAGGTAGCCTAGTGGTTAGAGTGTAGGGGCGGCAGGTAGCCTAGTGGTTAGAGTGTAGGGGAGGCAGGGTAGCCAAGTGGTTAGAGTGTAGGGACGGCAGCGTAGCCTAGTGGTTAGAGTGTAGAGGGGGGAGGTAGCCTAGTGGTTAGAGTGTAGAGGGGGGAGGTAGCCTAGTGGTTAGAGTGTAGAGGAGGCAGGTAGCCTAGTGGTTAGAGTGTAGGGGCGGCAGCGTAGCTTAGTGGTTAGAGTGTAGAGGAGGCAGGTAGCCTAGTGGTTAGAGTGTAGGGGTGGCAGGTAGCCTAGTGGTTAGAGTGTAGAGGGGGGAGGTAGCCTAGTGGTTAGAGTGTAGAGGGGGGAGGTAGCCTAGTGGTTAGAGTGTAGAGGTGGCAGGGTAATCCAAGTGGTTAGAGTGTAGGGACGGCAGGTAGCCTAGTGGTTAGAGTGTAGGGGTGGCAGGGTAGCCAAGTGGTTAGAGTGTAGGGACGGCAGGTAGCCTAGTGGTTAGAGTGTAGAGGCGGCAGGTAGCCTAGTGGTTAGAGTGTAGGGGCGGCAGCGTAGCCTAGTGGTTAGAGTGTAGGGGCGACAGGTAGCCTAGTGGTTAGAGTGTGGGGGTGGCAGGTAGCCTAGTGGTTAGAGTGTAGAGGCGGCAGGTAGCCTAGTGGTTAGAGTGTAGGGGCGGCAGCGTAGCCTAGTGGTTAGAGTGTAGGGGCGGCAGGCAGCCTAGTGGTTAGAGTGTAGGGGCGGCAGGTAGCCTAGTGGTTAGAGTGTAGGGGCGGCAGGTAGCCTAGTGGTTAGAGTGTAGGGGCGGCAGGGTAGCCTAGTGGTTAGAGTGTAGGGGCGGCAGCGTAGCCTAGTGGTTAGAGTGTAGAGGTGGCAGGTAGCCTAGTGGTTAGAGTGTAGGGGTGGCAGGTAGCCTAGTGGTTAGAGTGTAGAGGGGGGAGGTAGCCTAGTGGTTAGAGTGTAGAGGGGGGAGGTAGCCTAGTGGTTAGAGTGTAGGGGCGGCAGGTAGCCTAGTGGTTAGAGTGTAGAGGCGGCAGGTAGCCTAGTGGTTAGAGTGTAGGGGCGGGAGGTAGCCTATTGGTTAGAGTGTAGGGGCGGCAGGGTAGCCTAGTGGTTAGAGTGTAGGGGCGGCAGCGTAGCCTAGTGGTTAGAGTGTAGAGGTGGCAGGTAGCCTAGTGGTTAGAGTGTAGGGGTGGCAGGTAGCCTAGTGGTTAGAGTGTAGAGGGGGGAGGTAGCCTAGTGGTTAGAGTGTAGAGGGGGGAGGTAGCTTAGTGGTTAGAGTGTAGGGGCGGCAGGTAGCCTAGTGGTTAGAGTGTAGAGGTGGCAGGGTAGCCAAGTGGTTAGAGTGTAGGGACGGCAGGTAGCCTAGTGGTTAGAGTGTAGGGGCGGCAGGTAGCCTAGTGGTTAGAGTGTAGGGGTGGCAGGGTAGCCAAGTGGTTAGAGTGTAGGGACGGCAGGTAGCCTAGTGGTTAGAGTGTAGGGGCGGCAGGTAGCCTAGTGGTTAGAGTGTAGGGGAGGCAGGGTAGCCAAGTGGTTAGAGTGTAGGGTCGGCAGCGTAGCCTAGTGGTTAGAGTGTAGAGGGGGGAGGTAGCCTAGTGGTTAGAGTGTAGAGGGGGGAGGTAGCCTAGTGGTTAGAGTGTAGAGGAGGCAGGTAGCCTAGTGGTTAGAGTGTAGGGGCGGCAGCGTAGCTTAGTGGTTAGAGTGTAGAGGAGGCAGGTAGCCTAGTGGTTAGAGTGTAGGGGTGGCAGGTAGCCTAGTGGTTAGAGTGTAGAGGGGGGAGGTAGCCTAGTGGTTAGAGTGTAGAGGGGGGAGGTAGCCTAGTGGTTAGAGTGTAGAGGTGGCAGGGTAGCCAAGTGGTTAGAGTGTAGGGACGGCAGGTAGCCTAGTGGTTAGAGTGTAGGGGTGGCAGGGTAGCCAAGTGGTTAGAGTGTAGGGACGGCAGGTAGCCTAGTGGTTAGAGTGTAGAGGCGGCAGGTAGCCTAGTGGTTAGAGTGTAGGGGCGGCAGCGTAGCCTAGTGGTTAGAGTGTAGGGGCGGCAGGTAGCCTAGTGGTTAGAGTGTGGGGGTGGCAGGTAGCCTAGTGGTTAGAGTGTAGAGGCGGCAGGTAGCCTAGTGGTTAGAGTGTAGGGGCGGCAGCGTAGCCTAGTGGTTAGAGTGTAGGGGCGGCAGGTAGCCTAGTGGTTAGAGTGTAGGGGCGGCAGGTAGCCTAGTGGTTAGAGTGTAGAGGTGGCAGGTAGCCTAGTGGTTAGAGTGTAGAGGAGGCAGGTAGCCTAGTGGTTAGAGTGTAGGGGCGGCAGCGTAGCTAAGTGGTTAGAGTGTAGAGGCGGCAGGTAGCCTAGTGGTTAGAGTGTAGGGGCGGCAGCGTAGCCTAGTGGTTAGAGTGTAGAGGTGGCAGGTAGCCTAGTGGTTAGAGTGTAGGGGCGGCAGGTAGCCTAGTGGTTAGAGTGTAGGGGCGGCAGGTAGCCTAGTGGTTAGAGTGTAGGGGCGGCAGGTAGCCTAGTGGTTAGAGTGTAGAGGTGGCAGGTAGCCTAGTGGTTAGAGTGTAGGGGCGGCAGCGTAGCCTCGTGGTTAGAGTGTAGAGGAGGCAGGTAGCCTAGTGGTTAGAGTGTAGGGGCGGCAGGTAGCCTAGTGGTTAGAGTGTAGGGGTGGCAGGGTAGCCAAGTGGTTAGAGTGTAGGGACGGCAGGTAGCCTAGTGGTTAGAGTGTAGGGGCGGCAGGTAGCCTAGTGGTTAGAGTGTAGGGGAGGCAGGGTAGCCAAGTGGTTAGAGTGTAGGGACGGCAGCGTAGCCTAGTGGTTAGAGTGTAGAGGAGGCAGGTAGTCTAGTGGTTAGAGTGTAGGGGCGGCAGCGTAGCTTAGTGGTTAGAGTGTAGAGGAGGCAGGTAGCCTAGTGGTTAGAGTGTAGGGGTGGCAGGTAGCCTAGTGGTTAGAGTGTAGAGGGGGGAGGTAGCCTAGTGGTTAGAGTGTAGGGGCGGCAGCGTAGCTTAGTGGTTAGAGTGTAGAGGAGGCAGGTAGCCTAGTGGTTAGAGTGTAGGGGTGGCAGGTAGCCTAGTGGTTAGAGTGTAGAGGAGGCAGGTAGCCTAGTGGTTAGAGTGTAGGGGCGGCAGCGTAGCCTAGTGGTTAGAGTGTAGAGGAGGCAGGTAGCCTAGTGGTTAGAGTGTAGGGGCGGCAGCGTAGCTTAGTGGTTAGAGTGTAGAGGAGGCAGGTAGCCTAGTGGTTAGAGTGTAGGGGTGGCAGGTAGCCTAGTGGTTAGAGTGTAGAGGGGGGAGGTAGCCTAGTGGTTAGAGTGTAGAGGCGGCAGGTAGCCTAGTGGTTAGAGTGTAGGGGCGGCAGCGTAGCCTAGTGGTTAGAGTGTAGGGGCGGCAGGTAGCCTAGTGGTTAGAGTGTGGGGGTGGCAGGTAGCCTAGTGGTTAGAGTGTAGAGGCGGCAGGTAGCCTAGTGGTTAGAGTGTAGGGGCGGCAGCGTAGCCTAGTGGTTAGAGTGTAGGGGCGGCAGGTAGCCTAGTGGTTAGAGTGTAGGGGCGGCAGGTAGCCTAGTGGTTAGAGTGTAGAGGTGGCAGGTAGCCTAGTGGTTAGAGTGTAGAGGAGGCAGGTAGCCTAGTGGTTAGAGTGTAGGGGCGGCAGCGTAGCTTAGTGGTTAGAGTGTAGAGGCGGCAGGTAGCCTAGTGGTTAGAGTGTAGGGGCGGCAGCGTAGCCTAGTGGTTAGAGTGTAGAGGTGGCAGGTAGCCTAGTGGTTAGAGTGTAGGGGCGGCAGGTAGCCTAGTGGTTAGAGTGTAGGGGCGGCAGGTAGCCTAGTGGTTAGAGTGTAGGGGCGGCAGGTAGCCTAGTGGTTAGAGTGTAGGGGCGGCAGGTAGCCTAGTGGTTAGAGTGTAGAGGTGGCAGGTAGCCTAGTGGTTAGAGTGTAGAGGAGGCAGGTAGCCTAGTGGTTAGAGTGTAGGGGCGGCAGCGTAGCTTAGTGGTTAGAGTGTAGAGGCGGCAGGTAGCCTAGTGGTTAGAGTGTAGGGGCGGCAGCGTAGCCTAGTGGTTAGAGTGTAGAGGTGGCAGGTAGCCTAGTGGTTAGAGTGTAGGGGCGGCAGGTAGCCTAGTGGTTAGAGTGTAGGGGCGGCAGGTAGCCTAGTGGTTAGAGTGTAGGGGCGGCAGCGTAGCCTAGTGGTTAGAGTGTAGGGGCGGCAGGTAGCCTAGTGGTTAGAGTGTAGGGGCGGCAGGTAGCCTAGTGGTTAGAGTGTAGAGGTGGCAGGTAGCCTAGTGGTTAGAGTGTAGAGGAGGCAGGTAGCCTAGTGGTTAGAGTGTAGGGGCGGCAGCGTAGCTTAGTGGTTAGAGTGTAGAGGCGGCAGGTAGCCTAGTGGTTAGAGTGTAGGGGCGGCAGCGTAGCCTAGTGGTTAGAGTGTAGAGGTGGCAGGTAGCCTAGTGGTTAGAGTGTAGGGGCGGCAGGTAGCCTAGTGGTTAGAGTGTAGGGGCGGCAGGTAGCCTAGTGGTTAGAGTGTAGGGGCGGCAGGTAGCCTAGTGGTTAGAGTGTAGGGGCGGCAGGTAGCCTAGTGGTTAGAGTGTAGAGGTGGCAGGTAGCCTAGTGGTTAGAGTGTAGAGGAGGCAGGTAGCCTAGTGGTTAGAGTGTAGGGGCGGCAGCGTAGCTTAGTGGTTAGAGTGTAGAGGCGGCAGGTAGCCTAGTGGTTAGAGTGTAGGGGCGGCAGCGTAGCCTAGTGGTTAGAGTGTAGAGGTGGCAGGTAGCCTAGTGGTTAGAGTGTAGGGGCGGCAGGTAGCCTAGTGGTTAGAGTGTAGGGGCGGCAGGTAGCCTAGTGGTTAGAGTGTAGGGGCGGCAGGTAGCCTAGTGGTTAGAGTGTAGAGGTGGCAGGTAGCCTAGTGGTTAGAGTGTAGGGGCGGCAGCGTAGCCTCGTGGTTAGAGTGTAGAGGAGGCAGGTAGCCTAGTGGTTAGAGTGTAGGGGCGGCAGCGTAGCCTCGTGGTTAGAGTGTAGAGGAGGCAGGTAGCCTAGTGGTTAGAGTGTAGGGGCGGCAGGTAGCCTAGTGGTTAGAGTGTAGGGGTGGCAGGGTAGCCAAGTGGTTAGAGTGTAGGGACGGCAGGTAGCCTAGTGGTTAGAGTGTAGGGGCGGCAGGTAGCCTAGTGGTTAGAGTGTAGGGGAGGCAGGGTAGCCAAGTGGTTAGAGTGTAGGGACGGCAGCGTAGCCTAGTGGTTAGAGTGTAGAGGAGGCAGGTAGCCTAGTGGTTAGAGTGTAGGGGCGGCAGCGTAGCTTAGTGGTTAGAGTGTAGAGGAGGCAGGTAGCCTAGTGGTTAGAGTGTAGGGGTGGCAGGTAGCCTAGTGGTTAGAGTGTAGAGGGGGGAGGTAGCCTAGTGGTTAGAGTGTAGAGGGGGGAGGTAGCCTAGTGGTTAGAGTGTAGGGGCGGCAGCGTAGCTTAGTGGTTAGAGTGTAGAGGAGGCAGGTAGCCTAGTGGTTAGAGTGTAGGGGCGGCAGGTAGCCTAGTGGTTAGAGTGTAGAGGTGGCAGGGTAGCCAAGTGGTTAGAGTGTAGGGACGGCAGGTAGCCTAGTGGTTAGAGTGTAGGGGTGGCAGGGTAGCCAAGTGGTTAGAGTGTAGGGACGGCAGGTAGCCTAGTGGTTAGAGTGTAGAGGCGGCAGGTAGCCTAGTGGTTAGAGTGTAGGGGCGGCAGCGTAGCCTAGTGGTTAGAGTGTAGGGGCGGCAGGTAGCCTAGTGGTTAGAGTGTGGGGGTGGCAGGTAGCCTAGTGGTTAGAGTGTAGAGGCGGCAGGTAGCCTAGTGGTTAGAGTGTAGGGGCGGCAGCGTAGCCTAGTGGTTAGAGTGTAGGGGCGGCAGGTATTCTAGTGGTTAGAGTGTAGAGGTGGCAGGTAGCCTAGTGGTTAGAGTGTAGGGGTGGCAGGTAGCCTAGTGGTTAGAGTGTAGAGGCGGCAGGTAGCCTAGTGGTTAGAGTGTAGGGGCGGCAGCGTAGCCTACTGGTTAGAGTGTAGAGGTGGCAGGTAGCCTAGTGGTTAGAGTGTAGGGGCGGCAGGTAGCCTAGTGGTTAGAGTGTAGGGGCGGCAGGTAGCCTAGTCGTTAGAGTGTAGGGGCGGCAGGTAGCCTAGTGGTTAGAGTGTAGAGGTGGCAGGTAGCCTAGTGGTTAGAGTGTAGGGGCGGCAGCGTAGCCTCGTGGTTAGAGTGTAGAGGAGGCAGGTAGCCTAGTGGTTAGAGTGTAGGGGCGGCAGGTAGCCTAGTGGTTAGAGTGTAGGGGTGGCAGGGTAGCCAAATGGTTATAGTGTAGGGACGGCAGGTAGCCTAGTGGTTAGAGTGTAGGGGCGGCAGGTAGCCTAGTGGTTAGAGTGTAGGGGAGGCAGGGTAGCCAAGTGGTTAGAGTGTAGGGACGGCAGCGTAGCCTAGTGGTTAGAGTGTAGAGGGGGGAGGTAGCCTAGTGGTTAGAGTGTAGAGGAGGCAGGTAGCCTAGTGGTTAGAGTGTAGGGGCGGCAGGTAGCCTAGTGGTTAGAGTGTAGGGGAGGCAGGGTAGCCAAGTGGTTAGAGTGTAGGGACGGCAGCGTAGCCTAGTGGTTAGAGTGTAGAGGGGGGAGGTAGCCTAGTGGTTAGAGTGTAGAGGGGGGAGGTAGCCTAGTGGTTAGAGTGTAGAGGAGGCAGGTAGCCTAGTGGTTAGAGTGTAGGGGCGGCAGCGTAGCTTAGTGGTTAGAGTGTAGAGGCGGCAGGTAGCCTAGTGGTTAGAGTGTAGGGGCGGCAGCGTAGCCTAGTGGTTAGAGAGTAGAGGTGGCAGGTAGCCTAGTGGTTAGAGTGTAGGGGCGGCAGGTAGCCTAGTGGTTAGAGAGTAGAGGTGGCAGGTAGCCTAGTGGTTAGAGTGTAGGGGCGGCAGGTAGCCTAGTGATTAGAGTGTAGGGGCGGCAGGTAGCCTAGTGGTTAGAGTGTAGGGGCGGCAGGTAGCCTAGTGGTTAGAGTGTAGGGGCGGCAGCGTAGCCTCGTGGTTAGAGTGTAGAGGAGGCAGGTAGCCTAGTGGTTAGAGTGTAGGGGCGGCAGGTAGCCTAGTGGTTAGAGTGTAGGGGTGGCAGGGTAGCCAAGTGGTTAGAGTGTAGGGACGGCAGGTAGCCTAGTGGTTAGAGTGTAGGGGCGGCAGGTAGCCTAGTGGTTAGAGTGTAGGGGAGGCAGGGTAGCCAAGTGGTTAGAGTGTAGGGACGGCAGCGTAGCCTAGTGGTTAGAGTGTAGAGGGGGGAGGTAGCCTAGTGGTTAGAGTGTAGAGGGGGGAGGTAGCCTAGTGGTTAGAGTGTAGGGGCGGCAGCGTAGCTTAGTGGTTAGAGTGTAGAGGAGGCAGGTAGCCTAGTGGTTAGAGTGTAGGGGCGGCAGGTAGCCTAGTGGTTAGACTGTAGAGGTGGCAGGGTAGCCAAGTGGTTAGAGTGTAGGGACGGCAGGTAGCCTAGTGGTTAGAGTGTAGGGGTGGCAGGGTAGCCAAGTGGTTAGAGTGTAGGGACGGCAGGTAGCCTAGTGGTTAGAGTGTAGAGGCGGCAGGTAGCCTAGTGGTTAGAGTGTAGGGGCGGCAGCGTAGCCTAGTGGTTAGAGTGTAGGGCGGCAGGTAGCCTAGTGGTTAGAGTGTAGAGGCGGCAGGTAGCCTAGTGGTTAGAGTGTAGGGGCGGCAGCGTAGCCTAGTGGTTAGAGTGTAGGGCGGCAGGTAGCCTAGTGGTTAGAGTGTAGGGGTGGCAGGGTAGCCAAGTGGTTAGAGTGTAGGGACGGCAGGTAGCCTAGTGGTTAGAGTGTAGAGGCGGCAGGTAGCCTAGTGGTTAGAGTGTAGAGGGGGGAGGTAGCCTAGTGGTTAGAGTGTAGAGGAGGCAGGTAGCCTAGTGGTTAGAGTGTAGGGGCGGCAGCGTAGCTTAGTGGTTAGAGTGTAGAGGCGGCAGGTAGCCTAGTGGTTAGAGTGTAGGGGCGGCAGCGTAGCCTAGTGGTTAGAGAGTAGAGGTGGCAGGTAGCCTAGTGGTTAGAGTGTAGGGGCGGCAGGTAGCCTAGTGGTTAGAGTGTAGGGGCGGCAGGTAGCCTAGTGGTTAGAGTGTAGGGGCGGCAGGTAGCCTAGTGGTTAGAGTGTAGAGGAGGCAGGTAGCCTAGTGGTTAGAGTGTAGGGGCGGCAGGTAGCCTAGTGGTTAGAGTGTAGGGGTGGCAGGGTAGCCAAGTGGTTAGAGTGTAGGGACGGCAGGTAGCCTAGTGGTTAGAGTGTAGGGGCGGCAGGTAGCCTAGTGGTTAGAGTGTAGAGGGGGGAGGTAGCCTAGTGGTTAGAGTGTAGAGGGGGGAGGTAGCCTAGTGGTTAGAGTGTAGGGGCGGCAGCGTAGCTTAGTGGTTAGAGTGTAGAGGAGGCAGGTAGCCTAGTGGTTAGAGTGTAGGGGCGGCAGGTAGCCTAGTGGTTAGACTGTAGAGGTGGCAGGGTAGCCAAGTGGTTAGAGTGTAGGGACGGCAGGTAGCCTAGTGGTTAGAGTGTAGGGGTGGCAGGGTAGCCAAGTGGTTAGAGTGTAGGGACGGCAGGTAGCCTAGTGGTTAGAGTGTAGAGGCGGCAGGTAGCCTAGTGGTTAGAGTGTAGGGGCGGCAGCGTAGCCTAGTGGTTAGAGTGTAGGGCGGCAGGTAGCCTAGTGGTTAGAGTGTAGAGGCGGCAGGTAGCCTAGTGGTTAGAGTGTAGGGGCGGCAGCGTAGCCTAGTGGTTAGAGTGTAGGGCGGCAGCGTAGCCTAGTGGTTAGAGTGTAGGGCGGCAGGTAGCCTAGTGGTTAGAGTGTAGGGGTGGCAGGGTAGCCAAGTGGTTAGAGTGTAGGGACGGCAGGTAGCCTAGTGGTTAGAGTGTAGAGGCGGCAGGTAGCCTAGTGGTTAGAGTGTAGGGGCGGCAGCGTAGCCTAGTGGTTAGAGTGTAGGGCGGCAGGTAGCCTAGTGGTTAGAGTGTGGGGGTGGCAGGTAGCCTAGTGGTTAGAGTGTAGAGGCGGCAGGTAGCCTAGTGGTTAGAGTGTAGGGGCGGCAGCGTAGCCTAGTGGTTAGAGTATAGGGGCGGCAGGTAGCCTAGTGGTTAGAGTGTAGAGGTGGCAGGTAGCCTAGTGGTTAGAGTGTAGGGGTGGCAGGTAGCCTAGTGGTTAGAGTGTAGAGGCGGCAGGTAGCCTAGTGGTTAGAGTGTAGGGGCGGCAGCGTAGCCTAGTGGTTAGAGTGTAGAGGTGGCAGGTAGCCTAGTGGTTAGAGTGTAGGGGCGGCAGGTAGCCTAGTGGTTAGAGTGTAGGGGCGGCAGGTAGCCTAGTGGTTAGAGTGTAGGGGCGGCAAGTAGCCTAGTGGTTAGAGTGTAGGGGTGGTAGGTAGCCTAGTGGTTAGAGTGTAGAGGTGGCAGGTAGCCTAGTGGTTAGAGTGTAGGGGCGGCAGCGTAGCCTCGTGGTTAGAGTGTAGAGGAGGCAGGTAGCCTAGTGGTTAGAGTGTAGAGGCGGCAGGTAGCCTAGTCGTTAGAGTGTAGGGGCGGGAGGTAGCCTAGTGGTTAGAGTGTAGGGGCGGCAGCGTAGCCTAGTGGTTAGAGTGTAGGGGCGGCAGGTAGCCTAGTGGTTAGAGTGTAGGAGCGGCAGGTAGCCTAGTGGTTAGAGTGTAGGGGCGGCAAGTAGCCTAGTGGTTAGAGTGTAGGGGTGGTAGGTAGCCTAGTGGTTAGAGTGTAGAGGTGGCAGGTAGCCTAGTGGTTAGAGTGTAGGGGCGGCAGCGTAGCCTCGTGGTTAGAGTGTAGAGGAGGCAGGTAGCCTAGTGGTTAGAGTGTAGAGGCGGCAGGTAGCCTAGTGGTTAGAGTGTAGGGGCGGGAGGTAGCCTAGTGGTTAGAGTGTAGGGGCGGCAGCGTAGCCTAGTGGTTAGAGTGTAGGGGCGGCAGCGTATTCTAGTGGTTAGAGTGTAGGGGCGGCAGGGTAGCCTAGTGGTTAGAGTGTAGGGGCGGCAGGGTAGCCTAGTGGTTAGAGTGTAGGGGCTGCAGGTAGCCTAGTGGTTAGAGTGTAGGGGCGGCAGCGTATTCTAGTGGTTAGAGTGTAGGGGCGGCAGGGTAGCCTAGTGGTTAGAGTGTAGGGGCGGCAGGGTAGCCTAGTGGTTAGAGTGTAGGGGCGGCAGCGTAGCCTAGTGGTTAGAGTGTAGGGGCGGGAGGTAGCCTAGTGGTTAGAGTGTAGGGGCGGCAGGTAGCCTAGTGGTTAGAGTGTAGGGGTGACAGGTAGCCTAGTGGTTAGAGTGTAGGGGTGGCAGGTAGCCTAGTGGTTAGAGTGTAGGGGCGGCAGGTAGCCTAGTGGTTAGAGTGTAGGGGCGGCAGGTAGCCTAGTGGTTAGAGTGGAGGGGCGGCAGGTAGCCTAGTGGTTAGAGTGTAGGGGTGGCAGCGTAGCCTAGTGGTTAGAGTGTAGGGGCGGCAGGTAGCCTAGTGGTTAGAGTGTAGGGGCGGCAGCGTAGCCTAGTGGTTAGAGTGTAGGGGCGGCAGGTAGCCTAGTGGTTAGAGTGTAGAGGGGGCAGGTAGCCTAGTGGTTAGAGTGTAGAGGGGGCAGCGTAGCCTAGTGGTTAGAGTGTGGGGGTGGCAGGGTAGCCTAATGGTTAGAGTGTAGGGGCGGCAGGGTAGCTAAGTGGTTAGAGTGTAGGGGCGGGAGGTAGCCTAGTGGTTAGAGTGTAGGGGCGGCAGGGTAGCTAAGTGGCTAACCACTTAGCTACCCTGCCGCCCCTCCACTCTAACCACTAGGCTACCTGCCGCCCCTACACTCTAACCACTAGGCTACCTGCCGCCCCTACACTCTAACCACTAGGCTACCTGCCACCCCTACACTCTAACCACTAGGCTACCTGCCGCCCCCACACTCTAACCACTAGGCTACGCTGCCGCCCCTACACTCTAACCACTAGGCTACCTGCCACCCCTACACTCTAACCACTAGGCTACCTGCCACCCCTACACTCTAACCACTAGGCTACCTGCCACCCCTACACTCTAACCACTAGGCTACATGCCACCCCTACACTCTAACCACTAGGCTACCTGCCACCCCTACACTCTAAAGTGTAGGGGCGGGAGGTAGCCTAGTGGTTAGAGTGTAGGGGCGGCAGGGTAGCTAAGTGGTTAGAGTGTAGGGGCGGGAGGTAGCCTAGTGGTTAGAGTGTAGTGGTGGCAGGGTAGCCTAGTGGTTAGAGTGTAGAGGGGGCAGGTAGCCTAGTGGTTAGAGTGTAGAGGGGGCAGCGTAGCCTAGTGGTTAGAATGTAGGGGCGGCAGATAGCCTAGTGGTTAGAGTGTAGAGGCGGGAGGTAGCCTAGTGGTTAGAGTGTAGGGGCGGCAGGTAGCCTAGTGGTTAGAGTGTAGAGGCGGGAGGTAGCCTAGTGGTTAGAGTGTAGGGGCGGCAGGGTAGCTAAGTGGTTAGAGTGTAGGGGCGGGAGGTAGCCTAGTGGTTAGAGTGTAGTGGTGGCAGGGTAGCCTAGTGGTTAGAGTGTAGAGGGGGCAGGTAGCCTAGTGGTTAGAGTGTAGAGGGGGCAGCGTAGCCTAGTGGTTAGAATGTAGGGGCGGCAGATATCCTAGTGGTTAGAGTGTAGAGGCGGGAGGTAGCCTAGTGGTTAGAGTGTAGGGGTGGCAGCGTAGCCTAGTGGTTAGAGTGTAGGGGCGGCAGGTAGCCTAGTGGTTAGAGTGTAGGGGCGGCAGCGTAGCCTAGTGGTTAGAGTGTAGGGGCGGCAGGTAGCCTAGTGGTTAGAGTGTAGAGGGGGCAGGTAGCCTAGTGGTTAGAGTGTAGAGGGGGCAGCGTAGCCTAGTGGTTAGAGTGTGGGGGTGGCAGGGTAGCCTAATGGTTAGAGTGTAGGGGCGGCAGGGTAGCTAAGTGGTTAGAGTGTAGGGGCGGGAGGTAGCCTAGTGGTTAGAGTGTAGGGGCGGCAGGGTAGCTAAGTGGTTAGAGTGTAGGGGCGGGAGGTAGCCTAGTGGTTAGAGTGTAGTGGTGGCAGGGTAGCCTAGTGGTTAGAGTGTAGAGGGGGCAGCGTAGCCTAGTGGTTAGAATGTAGGGGCGGCAGATAGCCTAGTGGTTAGAGTGTAGAGGCGGGAGGTAGCCTAGTGGTTAGAGTGTAGGGGCGGCAGGTAGCCTAGTGGTTAGAGTGTAGAGGCGGGAGGTAGCCTAGTGGTTAGAGTGTAGGGGCGGCAGGGTAGCTAAGTGGTTAGAGTGTAGGGGCGGGAGGTAGCCTAGTGGTTAGAGTGTAGTGGTGGCAGGGTAGCCTAGTGGTTAGAGTGTAGAGGGGGCAGGTAGCCTAGTGGTTAGAGTGTAGAGGGGGCAGCGTAGCCTAGTGGTTAGAATGTAGGGGCGGCAGATATCCTAGTGGTTAGAGTGTAGAGGCGGGAGGTAGCCTAGTGGTTAGAGTGTAGGGGTGGCAGCGTAGCCTAGTGGTTAGAGTGTAGGGGCGGCAGGTAGCCTAGTGGTTAGAGTGTAGGGGCGGCAGCGTAGCCTAGTGGTTAGAGTGTAGGGGCGGCAGGTAGCCTAGTGGTTAGAGTGTAGAGGGGGCAGGTAGCCTAGTGGTTAGAGTGTAGAGGGGGCAGCGTAGCCTAGTGGTTAGAGTGTGGGGGTGGCAGGGTAGCCTAATGGTTAGAGTGTAGGGGCGGCAGGGTAGCTAAGTGGTTAGAGTGTAGGGGCGGGAGGTAGCCTAGTGGTTAGAGTGTAGGGGCGGCAGGGTAGCTAAGTGGTTAGAGCGTAGGGGCGGGAGGTAGCCTAGTGGTTAGAGTGTAGTGGTGGCAGGGTAGCCTAGTGGTTAGAGTGTAGAGGGGGCAGGTAGCCTAGTGGTTAGAGTGTAGAGGGGGCAGCGTAGCCTAGTGGTTAGAATGTAGGGGCGGCAGATAGCCTAGTGGTTAGAGTGTAGAGGCGGGAGGTAGCCTAGTGGTTAGAGTGTAGGGGCGGCAGGTAGCCTAGTGGTTAGAGTGTAGAGGCGGGAGGTAGCCTAGTGGTTAGAGTGTAGGGGCGGCAGGGAGCCTAGTGGTTAGAGTGTAGGGGTGGCAGCGTAGCCTAGTGGTTAGAGTGTAGGGGCGGCAGGTAGCCTAGTGGTTAGAGTGTAGGGGCGGCAGGTAGCCTAGTGGTTAGAGCGTTGGACTAGTAACCGAAAGGTTGCAAGATCAAATCCCTGAGCTGACAAGGTAAATCTGTCGTATTGCCCCTGAACAAGGGAGTTGTTCCTAGGCCATCATTGAAAATAAGAATTTGTTCGTAACTGACTTGCCTAGTTAAAAACCTGTTGATGCTAGGGGTCAGATTTCTTTACTTTTTTAAAATAACGTTCCCAAGGTAAACTGACTATTTCTCAGGTCCAGATCGTAGAATATGCATATAATTTACAGATTAGGATAGAAAACACTCCAAAGTTTCCAAAACTGTCAAAATATTGTCTGTGAATATAACAAAACAGATTTTGCAGGCGAAAACCTGAGGAAATCTAACCCGGAAGTAATTTTTTAAATTTTTAATCTGTGTTTCATTTCCTGTCTTTCTTCCATTTAAAGGGGTATCAACCAGATTCCTTTTCCAATGGCTTCCTCAGGCTGTGACCAGGCTTTAGACATAGTTTCAGGCTCTTATTTTGAAAAATTAGCGAGATTTTAAAACTTTGATTAGTTCCTGCGCGCGAGAGAGGTAGCTCTCCATTTTCTTTCTTTCTTTTATCAAATAGGTTACGGTCCGGTTGAAATATTATCGATTATGTTTGTTAAAAACAACCTGAGGATTGATTATAAAAAACATTTGACATGTTTCTACGAACATTACAGATACTTTTTGGAATTTTCGTCGAACGGAACGAGGCTGTAGTTTTCTGAACTTAACGCGCAACCCAAATGGCGTTTTTTTGTTATAAAAGTAATATTTATCGAACAAAAAATAACATTTATTGTGTAACTGGGAGTCTCGTGAGTGCAAACATCCGAAGATTATCAAAGGTAAGCAATTCATTTTATTGCTTTTCTGACTTTCGTGACCATGCTAATTTGGGGCTAGCTGTTCTAGCATTGATTGATACACTCACAAAAGCTTGGATTGCTTTCGCTGTAAAGCATATTTTCAAAATCTGACACGATAGGTGGATTAACAACACGCTAAGCTGTGTTTTGGCATATTTCACTTGTGATTGCATGTTTCTAAATATTTTTTGTAATATTTTGCGCCCTGCAATTCAGCGGTTGTTTATGAAAATGATCCCGCTAAAGGGATCCGTAGCACAGAGAAGTTAAATAAAGGTAAAATGTAAAAAATATTGCTTATTTTCCTGAAAACAAACAATGTTACAACCAACTGTGTGACATCGGTAAAAGTGGACAGAGTGATGGTTTTATAACTCGATGTTGGAATAAGATATTAGGAGGGAAAGGGTCCGCATTTCATCCCAATACCTTTTCGTCTTTCTCCGGATGTTGAAAAGAGTCTTGTAAGATACACTGGTGCTGAGAAAATACTGCATAATGACATCACAATACCCCATAATGACATCACAATACCCCATAATGACATCACAATACCCCATAATGACATCACAATACCCCAAAATGACAAAGCAAAAAACGACATTTTTGCAAATTTACTAAAAGAAAAGAAAACTGACAATACATTTACATAAGTATTCAGACCCTTTACTCAGTACTTTGTTGCGGTACCTTGGGCAGCGATTACAGCCTCAAGTCTTCTTGGGTATGAAGCTACAAGCTTGGCACACCTGTATTTGGGGAGTTTCTCCAATTCTTCTCTGCAGATCTTCTGCGCCACTGAGGAACATTCAGAGACCTGTCCCGAAGCCACTCCTGCGTTGTCTTGTCTGTGTGCTTAGGGTCGTGTCCCTGTTGGAAGGTGAACCTTCGCCCTAGTCTGAGGTCCTGAGCGCTCTGGAGCAGCTTTTCATCAAGGATCTCTCTGTACTTTGCTCTGTTCATTTTTCCCTCCATCCTGACTAGTCTCCCAGTCCCTGCTGCTGAGAAACATCCGCTCAGCATGATGCTGCCACCACCATGCTTCACCGTGGGGATGGAGCCAGATTTACTCCAGATGCAACGTTTGGCATTCAGGCCAAAGAGTTCAATCTTAGTTTCAACAGGCCAGAGAATCTTGTTTCTCATGGTTTGAGGCCTTTAAATGCCTTTTGGCAAACTCCAAGCGGGCTGTCATGTGCCTTTTACTGAGGAGTGGCTTCCGTCTGGCCACTCTGCCATAAAGGCCTGGTTGTGGAGTGCTGCATAGATGGTTGTCCTTCTGGAAGGTTCTCCCATCTCCCCAGAGGAACTCTGGAGCTCTGTCAGAGTGACCATCGGGTTCTTGGTCACCTCCCTGACCAAGGCCCTTCTCCCCCGATTGCTCAGTTTGGCCAGGCGGCCAGCTCTAGGAAGAGTATTGGTGGTTCCAAACTTCTTCCAGAATGATGGAGTCCAATGTGTTCTTGGGGACCTTCAATGCTGTAGAAATGTTTTGGTAGCCTTCCCCAGATCTGTGCCTCGACACAATCCTGTCTCGGAGCTCTACAGACAATTCCTTCGACCTCATGTCTTGGTTTTTGCTCTGACATGCACTGTCAACTGTGGGACCTTATATAGACAGATGTGTGACTTTCCAAATCATGTCCAATCAATTAAATTGACCACAGATGGACTCCAATCAAGTTGTAGAAACATCTCAAGCATGATCAATGGAAACTGGATGCACCTGAGCTCAAATTCAAGTCTCATAGCAAAGGGTCTGAATACTTATGTAAATACGGTATTTCTGTTTTTAACATTTACATTTAAGTCATTTAGCAGACGCTCTTATCCAGAGCGACTTACAAATTGGAAAGTTCATACATATTCATCCTGGTCCCCCCGTGGGGAATGAACCCACAACCCTGGCGTTGCAAGCGCCATGCTCTACCAACTGAGCCACACGGGACCACGGGACCAAATGTTTTCAAAACATTTGCTAAAATGTCTAAAAACCTGTTTTTCACTTTTTTCACCATTATGGGGTCTAATGGTATAATGATTGATGAGGGAAACATTTTATTGAATCCAATTTTAGAATAAGGCTGTAACGGAACAAAATGTGGAAAATGTCGAGGGGTCTGAATACTTTCTGAATGCACTGCATATAATACTATCTCTCTGACCATCAGAACCCTAGCAGAGACTCCTCCTACCTCTCTGACCATCAGAACCCTACCAGAGACTCCTCCTACCTCTCTGACATCAGAACCCTACCAGAGACTCCTCCTACCTCTCTGACCATCAGAACCCTACCAGAGACTCCTCCTACCTCTCTGACATCAGAACACTACCAGAGACTCCTCCTACCTCTCTGACCATCAGAACCCTACCAGAGACTCCTCCTACCTCTCTGACATCAGAACCCTACCAGAGACTCCTCCTACCTCTCTGACCATCAGAACCCTACCAGAGACTCCACCTACCTCTCTGACATCAGAACCCTACCAGAGACTCCTCCTACCTCTCTGACCATCAGAACCCTACCAGAGACTCCACCTACCTCTCTGACCATCAGAACCCTAGCAGAGACTCCTCCTACCTCTCTGACCATCAGAACCCTACCAGAGACTCCTCCTACCTCTCTGACCATCATAACCCTACCAGAGACTCCTCCTACCTCTCTGACCATCAGAACCCTACCAGAGACTCCACCTACCTCTCTGACCATCAGAACCCTACCAGAGACTCCACCTACCTCTCTGACCATCAGAACCCTACCAGAGACTCCTCCTACCTCTCTGACCATCAGAACCCTACCAGAGACTCCTCCTACCTCTCTGACCTCAGAACCCTACCAGAGACTCCTCCTACCTCTCTGACCTCAGAACCCTACCAGAGACTCCTCCTACCTCTCTGACCATCAGAACCCTACCAGAGACTCCTCCTACCTCTCTGACCTCAGAACCCTACCAGAGACTCCTCCTACCTCTCTGACCTCAGAACCCTACCAGAGACTCCTCCTACCTCTCTGACCATCAGAACCCTACCAGAGACTCCTCCTACCTCTCTGACCTCAGAACCCTACCAGAGACTCCACCTACCTCTCTGACCATCAGAACCCTAGCAGAGACTCCTCCTACCTCTCTGACCATCAGAACCCTACCAGAGACTCCACCTACCTCTCTGACCATCAGAACCCTACCAGAGACTCCTCCTACCTCTCTGACCATCAGAACCCTACCAGAGACTCCTCCTACCTCTCTGACCTCAGAACCCTACCAGAGACTCCTCCTACCTCTCTGACCTCAGAACCCTACCAGAGACTCCTCCTACCTCTCTGATCATCAGAACCCTACCAGAGACTCCTCCTACCTCTCTGACCTCAGAACCCTACCAGAGACTCCTCCTACCTCTCTGACCTCAGAACCCTACCAGAGACTCCTCCTACCTCTCTGACCATCAGAACCCTACCAGAGACTCCTCCTACCTCTCTGACCTCAGAACCCTACCAGAGACTCCTCCTACCTCTCTGACCATCATAACCCTACCAGAGACTCCTCCTACCTCTCTGACCATCAGAACCCTACCAGAGACTCCACCTACCTCTCTGACCATCAGAACCCTACCAGAGACTCCTCCTACCTCTCTGACCATCAGAACCCTACCAGAGACTCCTCCTACCTCTCTGACATCAGAACCCTACCAGAGACTCCTCCTACCTCTCTGAACATCAGAACCCTACCAGAGACTCCACCTACCTCTCTGACCATCAGAACCCTACCAGAGACTCCTCCTACCTCTCTGACCATCAGAACCCTACCAGAGACTCCTCCTACCTCTCTGACATCAGAACCCTACCAGAGACTCCTCCTACCTCTCTGAACATCAGAACCCTACCAGAGACTCCTCCTACCTCTCTGAACATCAGAACCCTACCAGAGACTCCACCTACCTCTCTGACCATCAGAACCCTACCAGAGACTCCTCCTACCTCTCTGACCATCAGAACCCTACCAGAGACTCCTCCTACCTCTCTGACATCAGAACCCTACCAGAGACTCCTCCTACCTCTCTGACCATCAGAACCCTACCAGAGACTCCTCCTACCTCTCTGACCATCAGAACCCTACCAGAGACTCCTCCTACCTCTCTGACATCAGAACTCTACCAGAGACTCCTCCTACCTCTCTGACCATCAGAACCCTACCAGAGACTCCTCCTACCTCTCTGACCATCAGAACCCTACCAGAGACTCCTCCTACCTCTCTGACCATCAGAACCCTACCAGAGACTCCTCCTACCTCTCTGACCATCAGAACCCTACCAGACTCCTCCTACCTCTCTGACCATCAGAACCCTACCAGAGACTCCTCCTACCTCTCTGACCATCAGAACCCTACCAGAGACTCCTCCTACCTCTCTGACCATCAGAACCCTACCAGAGACTCCTCCTACCTCTCTGACATCAGAACCCTACCAGAGACTCCTCCTACCTCTCTGACCCTCAGAACCCTACCAGAGACTCCACCTACCTCTCTGACCATCAGAACCCTACCAGAGACTCCTCCTACCTCTCTGACCATCAGAACCCTACCAGAGACTCCTCCTACCTCTCTGACCATCAGAACCCTACCAGAGACTCCTCCTACCTCTCTGACCATCAGAACCCTACCAGAGACTCCTCCTACCTCTCTGACCATCAGAACCCTACCAGAGACTCCTCCTACCTCTCTGACATCAGAACCCTACCAGAGACTCCTCCTACGTCTCTGACCATCAGAACCCTACCAGAGACTCCTCCTACCTCTCTGACATCAGAACCCTACCAGAGACTCCTCCAACCTCTCTGACCATCAGAACCCTACCAGAGACTCCTCCTACCTCTCTGACCATCAGAACCCTACCAGAGACTCCTCCTACCTCTCTGACCATCAGAACCCTACCAGAGACTCCACCTACCTCTCTGACCATCAGAACCCTATCAGAGACTCCTCCTACCTCTCTGACCATCAGAACCCTACCAGAGACTCCACCTACCTCTCTGACCATCAGAACCCTACCAGAGACTCCTCCTACCTCTCTGACCATCAGAACCCTACCAGAGACTCCTCCTACCTCTCTGACCATCAGAACCCTACCAGAGACTCCTCCTACCTCTCTGACATCAGAACCCTACCAGAGACTCCTCCTACCTCTCTGACCATCAGAACCCTACCAGAGACTCCTCCTACCTCTCTGACATCAGAACCCTACCAGAGACTCCTCCTACCTCTCTGACCATCAGAACCCTACCAGAGACTCCTCCTACCTCTCTGACCATCAGAACCCTACCAGAGACTCCTCCTACCTATCTGACATCAGAACCCTACCAGAGACTCCACCTACCTCTCTGACCATCAGAACCCTACCAGAGACTCCACCTACCTATCTGACATCAGAACCCTACCAGAGACTCCTCCTACCTCTCTGACATCAGAACCCTACCAGAGACTCCACCTACCTATCTAACATCAGAACCCTACCAGAGACTCCTCCTACCTCTCTGACCATCAGAACCCTACCAGAGACTCCTCCTACCTCTCTGACCTCAGAACCCTACCAGAGACTCCTCCTACCTCTCTGACATCAGAACCCTACCAGAGACTCCTCCTACCTCTCTGACCATCAGAACCCTACCAGAGACTCCTCCTACCTCTCTGACCATCAGAACCCTACCAGAGACTCCTCCTACCTCTCTGACCATCAGAACCCTACCAGAGACTCCTCCTACCTCTCTGACAATCAGAACCCTACCAGAGACTCCCTCTACCTCTCTACCTCTCTGACCATCAGAACCCTACCAGAGACTCCTCCTACCTCTCTGACCATCAGAACCCTACCAGAGACTCCTCCTACCTCTCTGACTCCTCCTACCTCTCTGACCCTCAGAACCCTACCAGAGACTCCACCTACCTCTCTGACCATCAGAACCCTACCAGAGACTCCACCTACCTCTCTGACCATCAGAACCCTACCAGAGACTCCACCTACCCCTCTGACCATCAGAACCCTACCAGAGACTCCACCTACCTCTCTGACCATCAGAACCCTACCAGAGACTCCACCTACCTCTCTGACCATCAGAACCCTACCAGAGACTCTTCCTACCTCTCTGACCATCAGAACCCTACCAGAGACTCCACCTACCTCTCTGACCATCAGAACCCTACCAGAGACTCCACCTACCTCTCTGACCATCAGAACCCTACCAGAGACTCCTCCTACCTCTCTGACCATCAGAACCCTACCAGAGACTCCTCCTACCTCTCTGACCATCAGAACCCTACCAGAGACTCCACCTACCTCTCTGACCATCAGAACCCTACCAGAGACTCCACCTACCTCTCTGACCATCAGAACCCTACCAGAGACTCCTCCTACCTCTCTGACCATCAGAACCCTACCAGAGACTCCTCCTACCTCTCTGACCATCAGAACCCTACCAGAGACTCCACCTACCTCTCTGACCATCAGAACCCTACCAGAGACTCCACCTACCTCTCTGACCATCAGAACCCTACCAGAGACTCCTCCTACCTCTCTGACCATCAGAACCCTACCAGAGACTCCTCCTACCTCTCTGACCATCAGAACCCTACCAGAGACTCCACCTACCTCTCTGACCATCAGAACCCTACCAGAGACTCCACCTACCTCTCTGACCATCAGAACCCTACCAGAGACTCCTCCTACCTCTCTGACCATCAGAACCCTACCAGAGACTCCTCCTACCTCTCTGACCATCAGAACCCTACCAGAGACTCCTCCTACCTCTCTGACCATCAGAACCCTACCAGACTCCTCCTACCTCTCTGACCATCAGAACCCTACCAGAGACTCCTCCTACCTCTCTGACCATCAGAACCCTACCAGAGACTCCTCCTACCTCTCTGACCATCAGAACCCTACCAGAGACTCCTCCTACCTCTCTGACCATCAGAACCCTACCAGAGACTCCACCTACCTCTCTGACCATCAGAACCCTACCAGAGACTCCACCTACCTCTCTGACCATCAGAACCCTACCATAGACTCCTCCTACCTCTCTGACCATCAGAACCCTACCAGAGACTCCTCCTACCTCTCTGACCATCAGAACCCTACCAGAGACTCCACCTACCTCTCTGACCATCAGAACCCTACCAGAGACTCCACCTACCTCTCTGACCATCAGAACCCTACCAGAGACTCCTCCTACCTCTCTGACCATCAGAACCCTACCAGAGACTCCTCCTACCTCTCTGACCATCAGAACCCTACCAGAGACTCCTCCTACCTCTCTGACCATCAGAACCCTACCAGAGACTCCACCTACCTCTCTGACCATCAGAACCCTACCATAGACTCCTCCTACCTCTCTGACCATCAGAACCCTACCAGAGACTCCTCCTACCTCTCTGACCATCAGAACCCTACCAGAGACTCCACTTACCTCTCTGACCATCAGAACCCTACCAGAGACTCCACCTACCTCTCTGACCATCAGAACCCTACCAGAGACTCCTCCTACCTCTCTGACCATCAGAACCCTACCAGAGACTCCTCCTACCTCTCTGACCATCAGAACCCTACCAGAGACTCCTCCTACCTCTCTGACCATCAGAACCCTACCAGAGACTCCTCCTACCTCTCTGACCATCAGAACCCTACCAGAGACTCCTCCTACCTCTCTGACCATCAGAACCCTACCAGAGACTCCTCCTACCTCTCTGACCATCAGAACCCTACCAGAGACTCCACCTACCTCTCTGACCATCAGAACCCTACCAGAGACTCCACCTACCTCTCTGACCATCAGAACCCTACCAGAGACTCCTCCTACCTCTCTGACCATCAGAACCCTACCAGAGACTCCACCTACCTCTCTGACCATCAGAACCCTACCAGAGACTCCACCTACCTCTCCTACCATCAGAACCCTACCAGAGACTCCTCCTACCTCTCCTACCATCAGAACCCTACCAGAGACTCCATGGCAACACAACACAAGAACATTGTATGAAAAATAACTTGCACCAGATGTTGTTTGTTACTCTTGATGTTTCAGAGAAATGTGGTATTTCCTGTTTGACTACAGGCACTGTATTTCAGCAGATATAGAAATGTCTACGCTGTGCGTGTGCGTGCGCGTGTGCGCGTGCGTGTGCGTGCGTGTGTGTGCGTGCGCGTGCGTGTGCATAGTGTGCGTGTGTGTGTGCGTGCGTGTGTGTGCGTGTGTGTGCGTGCGTGCGTGTGTGTGCGTGTGCGTGTGCATAGTGTGCCCAGCATGCACCAGATTCAGGAAGAGATGAAAGTGGTGTCCTGACCTTCACTTTTCCTCCAGTCCAGTCCAGGACCCAAGGCCACACCCAGAACAAGTCTGTGGGAAGAAAGGTAGGGTTGCCTTAGCCTGGTCCCAGACCTGTTTGTGCTGTCTTGTCATCATGTCAAGTAACAATGACCATAGATATTGTCCCAGACTGTACAAACAGATCTGGGACCAGGCTAGTGTTGACTAACTGTGTGAGCAGACTACCAGTTCAATGTATGACTTCCCTGTTTCACTTCTTCTACTTCCATGGTTCCCATTATTATTTATTTTCTTTTCTTTACCTAGTTGGAGGGTAGAGCCGAGCTTCAGGCAGGGATAGCCGGGTACTTTATCATCCTCTGCTTCAATAGCATGTCTCCAGTGTCTGTTCCTCTATTCCTGACTCACTGGACAACATTGATCAACTGCCAGGAAGATGGAGGGAGGCATGCAAATGGTTTAGTATCCCCATTGATTTCCTATGGAAGATTAAAACATTCAGGTCTCACAGTTCAATGAGCCCTCTCCATAGACTCCTAGGGTCTGCATCCCAAATGACTCCCTATTCCCTATGTAGCACACTTCTTCTGACCAGGGCCCTATTGGGGAATAGGGTGCCATTTGAACACATTTATTCAAAGCCTCCAATCCATCACGTTAAAAGAGACTAGGACAGACGACTGGCCACAGGGCCTTCTGGGTAGACTAGAGTAGTAAAAAAATACCGTTAAAAGTACACAGAATGTGAAGAAAACAAAGCAATGTCTTTGTATTTTCTTTCCTTCTCCCAGAGCCTTAAACTCCTCTGCGGGTGATTTGCAGAGTTGGTCCATCAGATATGACTGAGTAACACAAAGTACGGTACCATAGAGGATAGCACAACATGTCTGTGAGTGACTGATGTGTTCCCAGGGCATACTGTAAGACGGTATAATGTGGCCACACTGCACATTCCCGAGCCGTACCCACTGAGAGAGGATATACATCTGTATGGGACGTTGACACCCGTCCCAAATGGCCTCATATTCCCTATATAGTGCACTACTTTTAACTAGAGCCCTATGGGTCCTGGTCTAAAGTAGTGCACTAGATAGGGAATAGTGTACCATTGGAGAACACTTCCCTGGGGTCAACTGTGAACCTTCACTTTCCAACCTGAATAAACACAGAGTGAAATTGTTTCCTCTCTCGTTGGAGTGTGAATCTGTCAACGGACATCTCTAGCTGTGTTTTGATATCCTGAAGAGGTGTGTGAGAGAGAGAGAGAGAGAGAGAGAGAGAGAGAGAGAGAGAGAGAGAGAGAGAGAGAGAGAGAGAGAGAGAGAGAGAGAGAGAGAGAGAGAGAGAGAGAGAGAGAGAGAGAGAGAGAGAGAGAGAGAGAGAGATTACACAGATCCACAAAGAATTTGAAAACAAATCCAATTTTGATAAACTCCCATATCTACTGGGTGAAATTCCACAGTGTGCCATCACAGCAGCAAGATTTGTGACCTGTTGCCACAAGAAAAGGGCAACCAGTGAAGAACAAACACCATTGTAAATACAACCCATATTTATGCTTATTTATTTTAACTTGTGTGCTTTAACCATTTGTACATTGTTACAACACTGTATATATATAATATGACATTTGTAATGTCTTTCTTGTTTTGAAACTTCTGTATGTGTAATGTTTACTGTTAATTTGTATTGTTTATTTCACTTTTGTGTATTATCTACCTCACTTGCTTTGGCAATGTTAACACATGTTTCCCATGCCAATAAAGCCCCTTGAATTGAATTGAATTGAATTGAGAGTGTCTCTACAGGAAATAAAAATGTCTGTCTCTGAAACAGCATCATACTGTATATTAGTTACTAGTTTGGGACCAACAGTCACAGAGGTTTGTCATTTCTACTGAGATAATAATTAAATATATACTTGGTGTATTTCTTTAATGCACACAAGCTTCTTCTGTGCTCTTGATGATAACACCAAATCAAACGATTGGAGCTGACCTCATCGTTGCAGTGGAACGTAGTTTAAGGGATAGAAATGGGATATATAGAATGGGCCTCCCCATTAAAGTCAATTGCCAGGGTTAGAGGGTTCAAGTCTTTAAAAAAAAAAATAGATTCTAGTTCTATGGTTAAAGGGGACTAATCTATGGCATCACAGGATTTCTGTGGAGTCAGGGGTTTAGTTTGTCCTCCCAGAAGTCTTAGTAAAGATACACGTATGACGTTGGATCTACAGCCTCAACCCAGGAGAACAACCAGCCTCAACCCAGCCTCAACCCAGGAGAACAGTCAGCCACAACCCAGGAGAACAGTCAGCCTCAACCCAGGAGAACAGTCAGCCTCAACCCAGGAGAACAGCCAGCCTCAACCCAGGAGAACAGCCAGCCTCAACCCAGGTGAACAGCCAGCCACAACCCAGGAGAACAGTCAGCCTCAACCCAGGAGAACAGCCAGCCTCAACCCAGGAGAACAGTCAGCCTCAATCAAGGAAAACAGTTAGCCTCAATCAAGGAGAACAGTCAGCCTCAACCCAGGAGAACAGTCAGCCTCAACCAGGAGAACAGTCAGCCTCAACTCAGCCTCAACCCAGGAGAACAGCCAGCCTCAACCCAGCCTCAACCCAGGAGAACAGCCAGCCTCAACCCAGGAGAACAGAGAACAGTTAGCCTCAACTCAGGAGAACAGCCAGCCTCAACTCAGGAGAACAGAGAACAGTCAGCCTCAACCCAGGAGAACAGCCAGCCTCAACCCAGGAGAACAGCCAGTCTCAACTCAGGAGAACAGAGAACAGCCAGTCTCAACTCAGGAGAACAGAGAACAGTCAGCCTCAACCCAGGAGAACAGCCAGCCTCAACCCAGGAGAACAGCCAGCCTCAACTCAGGAGAACAGAGAACAGTCAGCCTCAACCCAGGAGAACAGTCAGCCTCAACCCAGGAGAACAGCCAGCCTCAACTCAGGAGAACAGTCAGCCTCAATCAAGGAAAACAGTTAGCCTCAATCAAGGAGAACAGTCAGCCTCAACTCAGGAGAACAGAGAACAGCCAGCCTCAACCCAGGAGAACAGAGAACAGTCAGCCTCAACCCAGGAGAACAGTCAGCCTCAACCCAGGAGAACAGCCAGCCTCAACCCAGGAGAACAGCCAGCCTCAACCCAGGAGAACAGTCAGCCTCAATCAAGGAAAACAGTTAGCCTCAATCAAGGAGAACAGTCAGCCTCAACCCAGGAGAACAGTCAGCCTCAACTCAGCCTCAACCAGGAGAACAGTCAGCCTCAACTCAGCCTCAACCCAGGAGAACAGCCAGCCTCAACCCAGCCTCAACCCAGGAGAACAGCCAGCCTCAACCCAGGAGAACAGAGAACAGTCAGCCTCAACCCAGGAGAACAGCCAGTCTCAACTCAGGAGAACAGAGAACAGCCAGTCTCAACTCAGGAGAACAGAGAACAGTCAGCCTCAACCCAGGAGAACAGCCAGCCTCAACCCAGGAGAACAGCCAGCCTCAACCCAGGAGAACAGAGAACAGTTAGCCTCAACTCAGGAGAACAGCCAGCCTCAACTCAGGAGAACAGAGAACAGTCAGCCTCAACCCAGGAGAACAGTCAGCCTCAACCCAGGAGAACAGACAGTCTCAACTCAGGAGAACAGAGAACAGCCAGCCTCAACCCAGGAGAACAGTCAGCCTCAACCCAGGAGAACAGCCAGCCTCAACCCAGGAGAACAGCCAGTCTCAACTCAGGAGAACAGAGAACAGCCAGTCTCAACTCAGGAGAACAGAGAACAGCCAGCCTCAACTCAGGAGAACAGAGAACAGCCAGCCTCAACCCAGGAGAACAGCCAGTCTCAACTCAGGAGAACAGAGAACAGCCAGCCTCAACCCAGGAGAACAGCCGGTCTCTAGGTTGAAGGTAAGAGAGGAAGAAGGAAGTGTTCACTCAGAAAAGGACATGGTATTCTGGGAAGTGGAATGTGCATCTGTCTTCAACATGATGATACCATGGCAACACAACATCCACCTCTCTAGTATAGACTGACAGACATGGTTTCCATGCCCTCTGCCCATCCATGTCTCCCTTGGCAACAGTTTGGTGGATCACATCTTTGAAGGGGTGAAAATCCCCCAGTGGCCTCCCCTGTTACCCTGTTACCTGAACCCAGAGAGTCTGTCTGCCTCCCCTGTTACCTGAACCCAGAGAGTCTGTCTGCCTCCCCTGTTACCTGAACCCAGAGAGTCTGTCTGCCTCCCCTGTTACCTGAACCCAGAGAGTCTGTCTGCCTCCCCTGTTACCTGAACCCAGAGAGTCTGTCTGCCTCCCCTGTTACCTGAACCCAGAGAGTCTGTCTGCCTCCCCTGTTACCTGAACCCAGAGAGTCTGTCTGCCTCCCCTGTTACCTGAACCCAGAGAGTCTGTCTGCCTCCCCTGTTACCTGAACCCAGAGAGTCTGTCTCCCTCCGCTGTTACCTTAACCCAGAGAGTCTGTCTGCCTGGTTAAAAAAATAAAAGTATTTAACTAGGCAAGTCAGTTAAGAACAAATTCTTATTTACAATGACGGCCTAGGAACAGTGGGTTAACTGCCTTGTTCAGGGGCAGAAAGACAGGTTTTTACCTTGTCAGCTCGGGGATATGATCTAGCAACCCTTCGCTTACTAGTCCAACGCTCTAACCACTAGTCTCTACCTGCCGCCCTAGTTCTGGCCCTAGTGGCACCCTTTTACCTGTATAGTGCACCACTTTTGACCAGGGCCCATAGGTCTCTATATGAGCCTCTACATAGGGCTCTACATAGGACTATACCTAGGGCTCTACATAGGACTCTACGTAGTGCTCTACCTAGGACTCTACATAAGGCTCTACATAGGGCTCTACATAGGGCTCTACATAGGACTCTACATAGGACTCTACATATAGCTCTACATAGGACTCTACATAGAGCTCTACATAGGACTCTACATAGAGCTCTACATAGGACTCTACATAGAGCTCTACATAGGACTCTACATAGAGCTCTACATAGGACTCTACATAGGACTCTACATATGGCTCTACATATCTCTCTACGTAGCTCTCTACATAGGAGTCTACATAGGGCTTTCATAGGGCTCTCATAGGACTCTACATAGGACTCTACATAGGGCTCTACATAGGACTCTGCATAGGACACTACATAGGGCTCTACATAGGGCTCTACATAGGACTCTACATAGGGCTCTACATAGGGCTCTACATAGGACTCTACATATGACTCTACATAGGGCTCTACATAGGACTCTACATAGAACTCTACATAGGGCTCTACATAGGACGTTACATAGGACTCTACATAGGACTCTACATAGGACTCTACATATGGCTCTACATAGGGCTCTACATAGGACTCTACATAGGACTCTACATTGGACTCTACATAGGACTCTACATTGGACTCTACATAGGGCTCTACATAGGACTACATAGGGCTCTACATAGGACTCTACATAGAACTCTACATAGGGCTCTACATAGGGCTCTACATAGGACTCTACATAGGACGCTACATAGGACGCTACATAGGACGCTACATAGGACGATACATAGGGCTCTACATAGAGCTCTACATATGACTCTACATAGGGCTCTACATAGGACTCTACATAGGGCTCTACGTAGGACTCTACATAGGGCTCTACGTAGGACTCTACGTAGGGCTCTACATAGGGCTCTACTTAGGACTCTACATAGGACTCTACATATGACTCTACATAGGGCTCTACGTAGGACTCTACGTAGGGCTCTACATAGGGCTCTACATAGGACTCTACATAGGGCTCTACATAGGACTCTACGTAGGGCTCTACATAGGACTCTACATAGGACTCTACATAGGGCTCTGGTCAAAATAAATCTACTATGTTTGGAATCGGCTGCCTTGGGATGCAGCCTCAGAGTTGGTCTGTTCTCATGTGATTTATAACCAGAGATCTCCTTAAATCGACCTGCTTCCATGGTCCCTGCTCCAACTCCTGCTGCGTTTCCCAAAGCTGAAACATCTCAGTCCAAATATTACCATTGGTAGAAGGGAGGGTTGAGACGGGGCTGAAAAGGAAGAAAACCACAGAACTTTGATTTTGTTTTTTATACAGAAATAAATAAATAAATAACAGTTACGTCGACGTTAATGCTTTGTAGGAGATCGTTCTGATTACAATGTTGTGAGAGGCATTATTATAAAACCAACTGAACTCTGTCAGAATATACAGTCTATTTCCTCTGTGTTTTCACAGGTCAGTCGTTACGTTGTTAGATAGTGTTTTATCCTGAACCTTAACACAACACTGCTAGAAACTCAAATGAATTTCAGATCAGTCTGGAAGGAGACGGTTTGTAAACATTGTATTTGTATCCTGTCAGGGCTATTTAAAACGTAAATGTAACTGAAATTAACACGACAAGCAACCGTAACTTTGTTACATGTTACAGAATAGTCTCCCGGTTATATTTGAACATTATAATGCCTGTGTGGATAGATAGACAGCTGTATAGTCCTGTCCTCTCTGGAGCCAATGGCCACTAGGTGGAGGTATTGACCATGACAATGATATGAGGCTGTTTCACACGTGAGGGAAAAAGGATTATCCTTTACCCGAAAATCCTTTGTTGAGACTTAATTTGGCTTTTTTTTTTTTTTATAATATAATAATATATAAATGATTGTACACACAAGCCACACGCACTCTCAGATTATGAAGTCGCCTAGAGATACAAGACAAACCTAGAAAAGGAACGAGAATACAGTGAAAACACACACTTCCTCACCTGTTCACAGTTTCTGTCTGTATAAAGTTCCCTTATTGCTCCTGTCTTTGGTCGCCTCTCTGAGTGTGAATGTGTCAGAATGTGTTAGACTCTCTAATGAAGGCAATGAACGGGGTGGAGAGGTGGCTGATCACACACACACACACACATACACACACGTACACACACGTACACACGCACACACACACACACACACACACACACACACACACACACACACACACACACACACACACACACACACACACACACACACACACACACACACACACACACACACACACACATACGCTCAATCTAATGAAGGTAGTTATGAATGGAGAGGGAGGTGGCTGATCATTACTGCTTCACACCTCTCTCTGCTCTCTTTCTTTCTCAATTCAATTCAATTCAATTCAATTTGCTTTATTGGCATGACGTAACAATGTACATATTGCCAAAGCTTGTTTACAATGTAAAAATGAGAATCAAAATTGTCAACGGGACAACAGTAACAACAATAACCAAGGGTCAAAATAACCATACATTCAACAATAACAATAAACATACAGTAAAGGACATGTGCAGGTTGATTGGTTTGTCAGACACTGTCCCTCAACTTATGGCAGGCAGCAATGTAGTGCGCTGCCAACCCACAGCTCTCTGCGTCCTCCCCCAACAGGACGGGTAGCCTATCCTCATCAGAGAGGTCTTTGAAACCTTGAATAAGAGTTTCAAATTTGGGGAAATGACACTCTCTAATTGTTTTATATTTTTGACATTTTGTCAGGAAATGCAGCTCCGTCTCAGGTTCTGCTATTGTGCAGTGGTTGCACAGCCTTTCCTCTACAGGGAGCCAGGTTTTCCTGTGTCTACCCTTCTCAATGGCAAGGCTGTGCTCACTGAGCCTGTACTTTGTCAAGGTTTTTCTAAAGTTTTGATCAGTAACCATGGTCAAATATTTAGCCACGGTGTACTGTCGATTTAGGGCCAGATAGCACTGCATTTTGCTCTGTGCTTGTGCTTGTGTTTCCCAATAAGCAATATAGTTTTGTTTTGACTGTGTTGTAATTTGGTTTATCCTGATTGATTGGATGTTCTGGTCCTGAGGCTTCAGTGTGTTAGTAGAACAGGTTTGTGAACTCAGCCCCAGGACCAGCTGGATGAGGGGACTCTTTTCTTTGTTCAGCTCTTGGTATTGCAGGGCTTGGTAATGATATGAGAGGGGGTCACTGTATTTTAGATGTTTCCAAAACTTAATTGCTCTTTTTTGAGTTTTTATTATTAGTGGATATTTGCCTAATTCTGCCCTGCATGCATTTCTCTCTCTCTCTCTCTCTGCTCTCTTTCTTTCTCTCTCTCTGCTCTCTTTCTTTCTCTCTCTCTCTCTCTCTGCTCTCTTTCTTTCTCTCTCTCTCTCTCTCTCTCTCTGCTCTCTTTCTTTCTCTCTCTCTCTCTCTCTGCTCTCTTTCTTTCTCTCTCTCTCTCTCTCTCTCTGCTCTCTTTCTTTCTCTCTCTCTCTCTCTCTCTCTCTCTCTGCTCTCTTTATTTCTCTCTCTGCTCTGCTCTGCTCTCTCTCTCTCTCTCTCTCTCTCTCTCTCTCTCTCTCTCTCTCTCTCTCTCTCTCTCTCTCTCTCTCTCTGCTCTCTTTCTTTCTCTCTCTGCTCTGCTCTCTCTCCTTCTCTTTTCTCTCTCTCTCTCTTTTTCTCTCTCTCTCTCTCTCTCTCTCTGCTCTCTCTCTCTGCTCTGCTCTCTCTCTGCTCTGCTCTCTCTCTGCTCTCTGCTCTCTCTCCCTCTCTCTCTCTCTCTCTCCGCTCTGCTCTCTCTCCCTCTCTCTCTCTTCTCTCTCTCTGCTCTGCTCTCTCTCTCTCTCTCTCTCTTTGCTCTGCTCTGCTCTGCTCTCTCTCTCTCTGCTCTCTCTCCACCCTGGGAGCCAGGAAAAATCCCAGCCTGTGATGCTACTGCCATCACTGCAACATTAGTGACTGTCTCAGGTTGTCAAAAAACCTTGCAGTCAGTCACACACACACACACACACACACACACACACACACACACACACACACACACACACACACACACACACACACACACACACACACACACACACACACACACACACACACACACACACACACACACACACACACACACACACACACACACACACACACACACACACACACACACACTCCCGGGGGGAGGGTGGGGTCAGGCCTACCACCATCTCACAAAAACACCACGACAATCTATCTCACTACTGCATAACAGAGGAAGAGTCTAAGCAACCAGGTTATGGTTTTCTCATGAAGCAGAGCACCTCGTGTTTAACATAATGAAACAGAGGGTTCGGCTTTATGGTCCGTCTTAATTGCATCCATCCGTCTTCAAAGGGCTGTGATTAAAGGTTCCTCATAGGTTCTTTGTTTCACACAGGATACACTTCCTGTTAAAAAACATCGAGCCGGCGGGGGGGGGCGGGGGAGGGTTGTAAAATATGTCTATTTCCATCATTTGTTTTTTTAATGGTTATTATTTCTCTACGTACACAAAGCAATTCTGCGTAATAGGAAATGAGAATATGTTGAGCATTTGCAAATATGAGAGTAAGGAGACTCTAATGTAACATAAATGTAACATATGGATCAAAAATAAGATTTGAGTCGTTTAGCAGACGCATGGACCCGGCGACTCACACGGAGGAATATTAAACAAATATCATTTAAAAATAATCGGTTCAAGGACATCTGGTATATTAAAGGCAAATATTTGTACCATGGTTGTCTTCTAAACAA
>NC_092099.1:42308878-42311378 GCF_045679555.1 Salvelinus alpinus | reverse complement strand
GATAACTTGCATCTAAATGGCTGTTTGATTCTTGTGTGGGTTTGACTGCTGAGTTGAAGGATTCTGATTTAATTCTAGAGCAGTGAAGGAACATCAGCCCTGGAGACCATTAGTGTCCCACCATGTCTCATACTGACCCATCCCATACCGTCCGTCCTCTTCCACGGCAGCGAAACACATCCCAGACAGGCTATATAAACAGGCTTTCTGTATGTAGGGAGCACAGCATCCTAAAACAAATGGCCACCAGCATCGGGGCAATAGCTCTGAATTCCCTCACTTTCTCAGTATGAGCTGTGTAAACATAGTTTGTCTTGATGAGACCTTTCTATTGATGATGATGATGATGATGGTGATGGGTACTAACTGTCGTTCCATTCCCCGACACGCGCACACACACACACACACAGGCACGTTCCTTCCCTGACACTATCCACTATCCTTGTCAGCTGTGTGTGTAGAAATGATCGCCATGTTTACAACCCTGGCTGGCTCTGCTGCAGAGGGGAAAAACACACACAAGCACACACACACACACATACATACATACATACATACATGCGCACGCACGCACGCACGCACGCACGCACGCACGCACGCACGCACGCACGCACGCACGCACGCACGCACGCACGCACGCACGCACGCACGCACGCACGCACGCACGCACGCACGCACGCACGCACGCACGCACGCACGCACGCACGCACACACACACCACACACACACACACACACACACACACACACACACACACACACACACACACACACACACACACACACACACACACACACACACACACACACACACACACACACACACACACACACACACACACACACACACACACACACACTAAGGCAGTAATATCTGTTGGTCTGAAAACACGTCATTACAGGAACAAAGACCCTGGTAATTAAAATCAAATACATGTTTTATTTTGTCACATGCGCCAAATACAACAGGTGTAGTAGACCTCACAGTGAAATGCTGAATACAACAGGTGTAGTAGACCTTACCGTGAAATGCCAAATACAACAGGTGTAGTAGACCTTACCGTGAAATGCCAAATACAACAGGTGTAGTAGACCTTACCGTGAAATGCTGAATACAACAGGTGTAGTAGACCTTACCGTGAAATGCTTACACGGAACCCAAACCGGCATACATTTATTTTGTCCCCCCACACCAAACGCGATCACGACACGCAGGTTAAAATATCAAAACAAACTCTGAACCAATGACATTAATTTGGGGACAGGTCGAAAACAATAAAACATTTATGGCAATTTAGCTTGCTGTTGCTAGCTAATTTGTCCTGGGATATAAACATTGAGTTGATATTTTACCTGAAATGCACAAGGTCCTCTACTCTGACAATTAATCCACACATAAAACGGTCAACCGAATCGTTTCTAGTCATCTCTCTTCCTTCCAGGCTTTTTCTTCTTCTCTTGACTTTATATTGCGATTGGCAACTTTCATAAATTAGGTGCATTACTGCCACTGACCTTGTTCGTCTTTCAGTCACCTACGTGGGTATAACCAATGAGGAGATGGCACGTGGGTACCTGCTTCTATAAACCAATGAGGAGATGGCATGTGGGTTCCTGCTTCTATAAACCAATGAGGAGATGGCACGTGGGTATAACCAATGAGGAGATGGCACATGGGTATAACCAATGAGGAGATGGCACGTGGGTATAACCAATGAGGAGATGGCACGTGGGTACCTGCTTCTATAAACCAATGAGGAGATGGCACGTGGGTTCCTGCTTCTATAAACCAATGAGGAGATGGCACGTGGGTATAACCAATGAGGAGATGGCACGTGGGTACCTGCTTCTATAAACCAATGACAAGATGGCATGTGGGTTCCTGCTTCTATAAACCAATGAGGAGATGGCACGTGGGTATAACCAATGAGGAGATGGCACGTGGGTATAACCAATGAGGAGATGGCACGTGGGTATAACCAATGAGGAGATGGCACGTGGGTACCTGCTTCTATAAACCAATGAGGAGATGGCACGTGGGTATAACCAATGAGGAGATGGCACGTGGGTATAACCAATGAGGAGATGGCACGTGGGTATAACCAATGAGGAGATGGCACGTGGGTATAACCAATGAGGAGATGGCACGTGGGTACCTGCTTCTATAAACCAATGAGGAGATGGGAGAGGCAGGACTTGCAGCGCGATCTGCGTCAGAAATATAACTATAGAATATAACTATAGAATATACCTATAGAATTTAACTATAGATATATGTATAACTAAGGCAAGGACTGATTTCAAGGTTTTACTGCTAACCTACAAAGCATTACATGGGCTTGCTCCTACCTATCTTTCCGAGTTGGTCCTGCCGTACATACCTACACGTACGCTACGGTCACAAGACGCAGGCCTCCTAATTGTCCCTAGAATTTCTAAGCAAACAGCGGGAGGCAGGGCTTTCTCCTATAGAGCTCCATTTTTATGGAATGGTCTGCCTA